>NW_004524618.1:4761760-4779213 GCF_000260255.1 Octodon degus
CTCCCTCCTCCACTCCCTCCCTCCTCCTCTCTCCCTCCTCCTCTCCCTCCTCCTCTCCCTCCCTCCTCCTCTTTCTCTATTCATGCTTTCTCCCCTCCTCCTCCTCTTCTTCTTCTGCTTCTGCTTCTGCTTCCTCCTCCGTCTGTCTGTCTGTCTGTCTGTCTGTCTGTCTGTCTCTCTCTCTCTCTCTCTCTCATCCCTTGACTAAACTTACCCTCCCAAGCAGGCAGCTGTGATGCAGACTCCTTTCATATTTATGTTTTTATGCAAGAGCTATCTGAGATTAAGAAGGTAATGCCACATCTCTAAAGTCACTGATCGTGAAAGTGGTAAACTGTGGGTTCTACTCTGATGCTGAGAAGCAGGTAGGAGGATGAGGAAGCTGTCAGGATCTGGGGAGCTGAGCAGGACAGCAGAGAGCTGGCCTTGGGGATGCCTCACTGCCACCCTGGGTTGGCTGCATTTTCCACATCAGTTTTAGGGCCATGCCTGGGATGTGTGGTGGTCACTGGAGATCAGAGTTCAGAAGCTTCATAGGGTGGCCCAGCTTGCTGCAGAGCGTACGGATGCCTTCTCTAAACTCCTCCAGTCCCAGAAGGCTTAAAATACACCCTTGCCAACTATAAGCGGCCTGTTTGTTTCTTTGTTTGCTGTTTGTTAAAGCAATTTCCGACATTAAATTTAATTTTTATTTTCTGAAAGTCCAAGAATCCTAGTCAAAATTGGCATAAGGCCTGTGAAATAGGATGACTGAAATTGTATGGGATTAAAAAGGCAAAATACATAAAGTATTCCCTGGTCTAGTTTCAGAATTCAAGAATTGAAGCTACAACAACAACAACAACAACAACAAAAAAGCAGAAATGTAACAGGAATAAATATCATGTACTCTACTAAGCCTAAGGGGTGGTGGGTGGTAGTTCTGCTACAGTCTCTGGGTTTTAAAATCTGCTTTTCAGTATTTAGAATATTCCCTTAACCTAAATCCACTGAAGTGGTTGCAAGCCAGCGTTCCTGGGAAAGTGCACGCCGTGGTTAGGGCCCAGGTGTCCCCCAAGGCCTCATGCAGTTATGAGGTGGCTCCTAGGGTTTGTGACAGTTCACGATCTGGTTCTGGGACCACGGGTGTGAGCGCTGCGCCCGCCGTGGGGCGGACAGCCTGGCGCGGCGCACGGAGGGGCTCGCGCTCTGCCCTTGTGCTCTTGCTGTTTGCTGCCTTCCGCCGCCAAGAACTGCTGCCCTCCGCGCGGTGCCACTCCGCCCTGGAGCCCGCTGAGTGTGCGCTGGAACCTCCGGTGACTGCGAGCTGAATGAATCTTTCCCTCCTAGCTGTGGCTGTTGGGCGTCTGTCCCAGCAGTGAGAGAATGCACGCAGAAGGCAGTGCGTGAGGGAAGCTGCGCGCCCGCCGCCCGGAGGGCCAGATTAATGTGAAAGCCCCACTTGAGCCGCGACGCCCTTCTCCCGCGCTCACAGGCTCCCGGCCGCGCCCACGTCTCTCGCCACCTGCAGAGCGCATCCATCTCTGCTCTCTGGCGTGACAGCTTAAATTCAAATTTGCCTAAATTCACATGGATCCTTAGGGATACTAAGAGATACTCAGGGACAGGGAAAAAATAGGACCAGAACTTCTCAACCAACTAGGAATAAAACGGAACCTCTCCTGAGGAAGCACATCTGCAAGGGCCTCTGATGAACAGCGCAAGGCCTGCGGAGGCGCGGAGCAAGGAGGGGCCAGCTGGCCACCCTCTTGCTCCTGTCCTCATCAGCCTTAGGGTTCTGGACACTGCAACAAAGCAAGAAAAATGAAATAGAATTCACGCAGTTTGCCAAAGAAAAATAAAATGTGCTTAAATTGACATGACTGTCCAGGAGGAAAACCCGTGCACACACACACACACACCCCTCCTAGAACTAATAAAAGAGGTGACCACTGTGGCTATATATGAAAGAAAATCGCTAGAGAGAAGGGATCCTTTTCTACAAGTGGTGTAACAACTGGAAAAAAACTAACTTTAACCTACAACTCATAGCTCTTTTAAATTTACCTCAAAATAGATCATAGATCCAAGTGCAGCACATAAAATATTTAAAATTTTTGAAGAAAACATAAGAGAAAAATCTTCATGACCTTAGATTGACAAAAAGATCCTGATAGATATGACACAAAGCATAAAATAGATAAAGCAAATAATGGAGTCGTGCTTCATCGAAAAGTTTAGAGTACCATTTTCTCTTAAAATTTAACCACTGAGGGCTGGGCAAATAGCTCAGTGAATTAAAGCACCTGCAAGCAGGCGCAGGGGCCCGGAGTTCCATCCTCAGGCCTGCCATGCTGCCCCGCCCCAGGGTGCGCTGAGATGGCGAATGAGACAGGGTGTGGTGGCGCACACCTGTAATCCCAGCTTTTGGGAGGCTGTAAACAGGCGGATCATTATGAGTCCGATCTAGTAGTGAGACCCTGAACATGCTGTAGGCCCTTCCCTAAAATACAACAAACAAAAAACACCAACAACAAACAAACAAGAAAACACCCAAAAACTAACAAAGCACCAAACAACAGCAACAATGTAACCACTAAAACATTGGAAGAAAGTATTTGGAATGGTATAACCATCAAAGAACTGGCAACTAGAACATGTAAGAACTCTTAAAATGTAGAAATAACAAGTTTTTTTTTCTTTTAGAAATGGGGAAATGTTTGAACAGATCAATTTGGCAAAGAGGATAGAGGATGACAGACAGCAGTATGAAAGGATGCCATGTCTTGAGGGGAATGTAGATTAAAGCCGTGTGAGGTGTCGCTACATTCAAGTCACAGTGACGGGAACAAGCGACGTTGAGGGCGCCAGGCGCCGACAAGGGCAGGAGGTAGCAAGGCTCTTGTGCGTCGTGGATGGGGCTGCAAAATGATAGAAAATGCAAACTAGGAGAGAAATTGATCATTTCTCATAATTTTCGTCATGCTGTGTGCTTTGTCGGTCGCACTTCTACATACTTGTCCTTGAGAAATGAAAGTTTATTTTCCCGAGGAAAGCCTGTACGCAGTTATCTGTAGCAAATGCATTAATCACCCCAAAGTGGGATCAGTCTAATTACCCCTTAGTGATGAATTGATTAACAAGCTGTGGCGCATCTATGTGCTCTAGGACTGCTCAGTAGGATTGATACTTGCAACAACACGACAACACGGATAAATTTCAGAGGCATTATTCTTAGTAAAATAAGCCACTCTCAAAAGATTACATGTTGTACAATTCCATTAAGATGATTTTATAGGAAAGACAGCCTATAGAGATGAAGAATGTATTAATGGTTCCCAGAGAGGGAAATTGCTTGAAAGAATGTATTTTAATGGGGTGTCACTGTTGTGTAATCTCATTGTGGTGGTGTTCATAGAAATCTAATATTTGTCCAAATACACCGAAATACATTGCAAAACATTCACTGTATATATATTTGGAAACATTTCTATATTAAAAATAATACTGAATTAGATTCAGTAGTGAAAAAAGTAGAAAGCAGAATTCCTGGTTTCTAGCTCTACAGTCTAACTACTCTTTCTCATTTGTCCACTCGTTCACTCACCTGGACCTTGTTTTATCTAGTCAGCATTCTCTTAAAGGGGGCGCCCTGAAGGAAGTGTGGGTGCAAGACGCATCCCTGTCCTATGGAACTCATCCTCTTGCGGGGGGTGAGCGGGTACTCATGTGCTTCACACACAGGACTTGAAGCAAGGACTTCGATGCAGGCCGCCATGGATTATATCGGAACACAAGGCAGCTTGTGGCTGATAAATTGAGTGAGTTGGGGGAAACGTGTCCACAAGAAGACGTTTGATTTGGTGCTTAAAGGATTAATAGGAATTCATCAGGGCATTCTGGAGACAGAGAAGGAAGCTGCGAGTGCCCAGAACGGAACCAGTGTTTGTGAGGCTTTGGGTGCTGCACTGGGGCAGTGTGTAGAGGCGCGGAGCTGGTGGCGCGGCTGCGAGGACCCATCAGGGCCTTAAGGATACTTCCTGGGCCATAGTCCATGCTGCGCCCCAAACAGCACACCCACATTTCTGCCTCTTTTTAATGATAAGATTTCACCATCCAACCATTGTTTCATTGGTGTGCCTCAGGATCGGAGTCTAGAGACAGTCGCTGGTCATTTAAAGATGCTTTCTACTCGCCTCTTCCATTGACCTGTGTTAATTTCGGAACCCAGCAGATGAAAAGCCAGCCGGCCCTGTCCTGCCACTGAGCACTCGGCCTCCACCTCCTGAGCACAAGGTGGCTTGCTGTGTCTCCCTACACACTCCCCACCTCGCCCCACTTCCTCGTAGTTCCAGGTGATGCTGAGGTGGCAGAGGAGCTGCTGGTTACGTGCCCATGAGTGTGGCAGTGGCACAGAGCGGGGCGTGGCATGCGTGAGCTCTGAGGTCGGTGGCGTCCTGCACCTGGTGTCTTGTGGCTATGCAGGGCCAGGCGGGCCTCGCAGCAGCCACCCTGCGTTCAGATCTCTCCCTGCTGGGACCATGTGGAAAGTTCCGACTCTGCCTGCACTGGCCTCCAGCATGGGAAGGGAGGCCTGGGGACAGCAGCTTCTCCGCGCCCTGGCAGAAGCCTAGACTGCACTGGGCCCGGGGCTGGCCCGGAGCCACCCTGACCGCCTTTCTGCCCCACTGCCTCGGGACTGACATGCAGGCAGTTTGTCCTTCAGAGGTGTGGGTAGGGGTGATCCTTTAGGTATTTACAAGCAGGCAGATTAGGAGAATAGAAACCTGAGCTCTAATTTTAGTTCTTCTACTCAGGCTGTACAATTCAGGACAGCAACTGAACCTGTCCAGATTCCTTTTCCCTCCTAGGAAATGGAAACAAATTAATGATTCATTCATTCATTTATTCATGAAATAAAAATAAGAAATTCTTGCTAAATTCTAACCACAATTAGGTTTGATTCTGTGTGGCTCCCAGAAGAAAACAGGGTTCCTGGCATGCCTGCAAATATCAATGTGGAAAATACCAATCTAGAAGCTTCTTCTGTGTTCTTTCATCCACTTGCATTTTACTCTACTCCAGTATAGTGGTTTTCAGCGATAGCAAACAAGTGGTACTCAGCAGAAGTATTGGAGTCACCTGGGGAACTTGTACACACACACACACACACACACACACACACACACACAAATGAGTGAAGAACCTATAGGGATAGTTCCTGAAAATTACCCTTTTGTAGAATTCTCCTAGTGGGCTGGAAGAGCCTGTAGGACGGAGAACCCCTGCACTGTGTCTCGCTCCATCTGGACAGCTCACGTGAACATCGTCCCTGTCTCCAAGTGTGTACTCTTAGGTGCTATGTCTGGTCTGGGGACTCCACTCTGATCATCACTGTAGAGGACACACAAGGGCATAGTCCATTCCTAGTAGCCCGCAGGCAGATGGGGTAGGAGACCGCTGCCCCAACCCAGTGTGCTAAGGGCCATAGAGACTTTGACCTGAATCTCCGGGACCATGTGATGTGAAGCTAAAAGCAGAGGCCGTCCACCTGCTGAGGAGCGAGTCAGGGCCATGCAGGGAAGACCATGGCTGAGTTGGGGCTGGCAGGACCAGTTGGGTTCTTCTGGGGGATGGTACAGAGTGAGAGTAGGAGAATTATGCTAGTGCCGTGGTGTCCAGTACGGTAGCTGTTCGGTCAGTGTAGATGTGGAGGCCTGGTAGGTACCATCCAAACTGTTGTGTGCTTTAGTAAAAACTGTGCACCAAGTTCCACAGATTTACTGTAATAAAAGAATGAAAACTAGCTTCTTAGTGTTTCTGGTATGATGACATCATGTGATGAAACGGATACGTTGCCGCAGATACAGGGCTAGCCAACCACAGTAAAGTAGGTTTCGCTCTTCCATTTAGTTTTTAAATACAGCTACCAGAAACTTCAGAGGACCACTGTGGCTCGCATTGTATGTCTTTTGGAGGACAGCGCTCTAGGTAGAAAGGGTCTGCTGAGAGCAGGGCGGTGCTGCGTTGTGACATTGACAGCCCTGTGTCTAAGCCTGGCCCCCAGGCTGGGGGAGCCCAGCACCAGCGGATGCCTGTCCTCAGTTAGACAGACCCTGGAATCTGCTTTGTCCAGCTGTGGTCCGCCTTTTGGGGGCCAAACTTCCAGATGAAGCGAAGAGCGTTGAAGTATCTTGTGCCCTGGCAGGATTTAAACAGGCAAATGCCAGTGCGTATGGTTAACAGTGGTGTAAATCTGCTTCTGCCGTGAGGTTCAGGATTTAGATGATTTTTCTCTGAATGTCTCCTATACACTATCATTTTTTCTCTCTGTGGGATATATTTACTTTGGCACTAAAAAACACATAATGGGTACACACACACACACACACACACACACACACACACACGCACACACACGTATCCAGAAGGTGAATGAACATCAGAGGGCAGAGCCCTAACATGGGAACATGAAGACAGTTGCAAACTTAAACTCATTTTAAAGCTGTTCGACCTTGCACAAATGTTTAGCCTTTGTGTGACCCGTCATCTAGTGCTTTATCTGTTTGAAAATACCAAGAACTATAAGAAGTATTTTAATAATTTTTAATCAGTTTTTAAAATGAAGAACTTATTATAGCATATGATTGACGGCAGGAAAGATTTCAGTGAATTAAGCAAAAGATCAACGATTCAGAGTCCCCAAAGTGACGCAGGCTGCCTTGCAGTGGAGTGCGCCTTCCTCGTTGCAAACTCGCAAGCGCAGCCGGATGAGTGTCTTATTGAGGCACCAGGGTGGTGTGACCCTGGGTGCAGATGAAAAGACTTTAAGCTTCTACACGCTGCTGAGACGCCCAGAATCAAGGCCCACACGCAGCGCATGTGCTGGCTCTTTGTCCCTGTGCCACCGTCAGCCTTCCTTAGCCAGGCAGTGCACTCCTCACTAAGTGAAGGCGAAGGCCTCTGGCTTCTGGGCACACACTCCAAGAGGCTGGAAGCCACCAGGCGGGCTGTGCGCATGGGGTGAGACCTTAGCCTGAAGGTGGCGCTCCGGGCTCCAGAAGCAGAGGTGGTTGCCGCTAGGGACTGGGATTGTTGATGAGTTGGGCGATGTTTGGTTGGTGTCTCTACGAGCTCCAGCAGCTGTCTAAGAGCTCAGAGGTCACTAAGAAGATGCAGCGAAGCTGACCCGGTGCGCTGCGGGCTGCTCACCCGCGTTCAGCTTGAGGAGCTGCACACTCCAAAGCCCTTCCACAGTTGTGATGGACAATGCTTCTAAAGACTTTTTGTTTTTTGGATTTTAGGGAAAGGTCTACAGGGTGTTCAGCGTCTTACTACTAGATCGGACTTATAGTGATCCGCCTATTCACAGCCTCCCAAGAGCTGGGATTATAGGCGTGCACCGCCACACTCAGTCTCAATTGCTGTTTCAGCGTGCCCTGTGGGAGGGGCTGGCACGGCAGGCCTGGGGATCGAACACCCGGCCCCTTTGCCTGCTTGCAGGCACTTTAATCCACTGTGCTCTTCGGCTCGCCCTGCATAATGCTTCTTCATGCTGCATGATTTCCCAGAAGAGTTAACGTGGATAACACCATGCCTGGTGGTACATGATCAGCTGGTGACAGTGACTGAACTAGCTTGTGGGTTGCGGTTTAATTTTCAGCCTGCTTTTCCTGCCATGTTTCATGTATAAGATCCCAGGCTCTGGTGCCAAATTACTCAGCGTTGGATCCCAGCTCTGTCTCTTCCTGCAGTTCTAGACCTTAGGCAAGCTACTCAGTGGTTTTGTGCCTTCATAGCCTCATTTATTACATGGGATAGTAATTATAATTTCTTATTAGGTATAATTCCTCCTTGCAAGAATGTCATAAGTCAGCATGTGTAATTCCTAGAACACTAGCCACACTGTTGAGCCTTTGAAAATATATTTGTCCTTGTCACAGTGCTTCTATTCTCCTCATTTCCCATATCATGATACAGTTGTCATTTTAAGGGTCCCATTATGTGGCAAGTGGAGTAGATAACACTGTCTAGTTTCGTGGTTCCTAAGATTTTCATGATTTCTTAACACATATAAACTTGACATTGTTCCCTGTGCCTTAAAGACACAGAACATTAAAATTCTCCCGATTTAAAGTTTCACAAAGCTTGACGCACATAGCACAGGCCCGCCTAAAGGAATGGAAGCTCCCACCTCTGTCTTGCTGATTTTGTTCACTCTCAGCATCCTCAGTGCCTCTGGGCCGCACGAGGCATCTGCGGCTCCACTTCCTGCTTTTGCTTTGCGTCTGGGGGCTGGTAGCCTTACTTCCAGCCAACGGAAGGCGGCTTCAGAAGCGGAACTTTTAAGAGTTCCCTTGAATCTGCTTGTTTTCACATATTTGCATTTGGGAGTTAATGCTGTTATTTAAAATAAACAGCTCCTGGGTATTTCTCTAAGAACAGACCTGAAGAGCTGAATTTGCTTTTTTTTGTTCACCATCTTAATTCATTTTTTCAGTTCCTGACAATGTGTGTATTACCCAAAGGGATGGAGGTTGAGCGAATCAGGGAAAGCTGTTTCCTCAGGGGTGGCGGAGGGGATGACGTCTAGGAAGTTTGCATATTTAGCGATCTCAAAGGCAAAACATAATCACAAGTCGCTATATAATTCAGCGTGACAAAAATGTATAGGCTTTTAATGTAATTCGACTTAGTTTAACTAGCATTTACTGAGACTTTTTATAAAGGCAGGCCAAGGAGAGAAAAAGATGGCTAAAACTTTATTTCTACTGGTAAGGAAACAGCCTTTTGAACAGGATTGACAAAGCCTAAATTGGGATTTATGGTGCCATTTTGCTGATGGTGATGCGCAGGTCTGTGGAAACGGAAACCGGTGACCTCAGCTGCGAAGCTCCTGGAGGGAAAGGCCGCACTCAGGAGGAGGAGGCGAGGCTCCCGGGTCTCTCTGTGCCCGTTATGGAGTTCTTTTCAGCATCTTCTCTCTGGCCTGAGCCCCACGGCGCATTCGTTTGCACCTCTGCCCGAGTGTCTAAGGCCTGCAGATTCTCTGTCACATGACCTAGAGGAGGGGTGGGCCAGGCCACTGGAAGCAGCCCTTCCAGCCATGTGCGACCCTTGGTCTGGCAAGGAGGCTCAGCAGGCCCGGAGAGCGGCGTCACGGGCAGTGTGACCGGCCTCCGGAAGCATCCCGCCACCATCAAGCTACCCTGGAGTAGGAGCTGATGTTCTTGAAGTTAAGAGGCAGGTCTCGCTTTTCATGGTACAGGGAACAAAGACTTTGACTTTTAGTTTTTGTGAGAGTAGCAGGCTCCACAGCGGCCCTCACTAGTGTGTTAGGAAGACTTTTCGCATTTAGAAATACGCTAATCATGAGGATTAACCTTTCAGCAAACCACTCTCTGGTTTCGCCACAAGGGACATCTCAATGTGATCTACAGTATGGTTGTTCCAGTGTTTTAATTGAGAATGCTTCAGCGAATAGGATAGAAAACAGAGGCTTAAGAAGGAATGTGTTGCAAAATCCATCCTTTTGCAGGTGCTAACAGTATGTTCCAAGTGCTCTGCCTGCGTGAAGGTCCACATGCAGTTCTCATACCCCCTGTTCCAGAATTTTTTCTCACTGTCCCATCCGGGCTCACCTCAGTGGTGGCCTCTTCCTCAAAGACTCCCTTGAGTTCTCCAGCTTGCGCGTGCTGCTTCCAGTGCACACCTGAGGAGCATCAGGGAAACGGGTGCTGCATGAACTCAGAGTAAGGCTTTGCTGTGGCTCTTGTAGTGTGAGTGTCGATTCCTGACAATGAAGCAGAGTGTTTCCTGGTATAATCAGGTATGTGAGGAGATGCTGAGAGTTACGTTTCCTTCTCTCTCTTTGCTTCGTCAAAAAATAGCTCACATTTGCTAAACTTTTAAAATATATTCAGCAATGTGCTAAGCATTTTTCATGCATAATCACATTTAATCCTGGCAGCCGTCCTCAGAGGCATGGAGTGAGCTGCCGGCACTGCACAGAGGAGGAGCAGGCTGCCCTCCGCCACATGCAGGGAAGGCAGAAGCATTCTGATTTGGAACTCAGCACTTTCTGGCTTCAGAGGCCTTGCTCTCGAACACCACAGTATGCCCAAAGGATCCGGGTCATTCGACTTTATCTGGTATCAGACAAATACACTTGTTGGAAGCGTATTTAGAGATTTCAAGTTATATGAAAAACATGTTTCGGGTCTCAACATAGAATCTCTACAACTGCACCCAGCCTCATTTGGAGAAAATGTTCGGAATTCCTATTTGAGATCTTTTATGAATGCGGCACTTGAGCCAAACTCTGTTGAGGTTGACACCCATTACCTTCTGTTGTCACTGAGCCACTCCTGATTGTGGCCAGGCCTGCCACACACACACACACACACACACACACACACACACGCATGCATGCACACACACGCACTCACACACACATGTGCATGCATACACAATCTTATCAAATACTTGGTACTAAAGCACTTGCTATCGTTATCTCTATATTTTGGAAAATAAAAGCATTTGAGACTTCCCGTCTCTGATTCTAGCTAAAGACTGCAAGGTCCTTGAATTTTAAGTGGATTTCAAAAACTCATTTTAGTACTGCTGCCTTGCAAAATTGGATCTTCCGCTGTGTGCTGGGCAGTGGCCCGCAGTGAGGAGCCAAGAAGCGGGATGAGCTTGGCACAGCAGCATGCTGGCCGGGGCCAAGGCTGGGTGGGTTCTGCTTCTACTTGGGACGGCCTTGAGTGCATTTGGTTCCTGTTTTCAAAGCATCCAAATGAGAGTGAATAGTAAATAGCAAAGGGAAAGTGAGTCGGGGTGCAGGCAGAGCTGGTTTTCTATGCGCGTGTCTGCCAGTACCTGTGTAAGGAACTTTCTAGACCGGCTGACCTGAAGGACCCAGATTGTGCTATCACTGCTTGAGTGTTCTTCACAGCTTTTTCTTGCAGGGTGTCGCTATGATTTGGGACTTAATTCTAAGAGTACATTAATAAGGTTCTGCAGGTCCAAGACAATCCCTAGTGGGCGGGCTGCAAAGCACAGCCTGGACTCCCTGCCTGCCCCTCTCCTGTCAGCCAGAAGTGGAAACCAGGCCTTTGCTCATTCTTCCTTGAGCATAGACAAAGAGGAAGGAACATGATGGTCATCTGTGGAGAATCTTGGGCAGGCTGGCCTTTCTCAGGATCAGGGATGAGGCAAACTAGTCTACCTTTGCCATGGAAAGCACCCCAAAATCTAAGTAGAGAGCAGAGATCAGAAATAAGGGGTCCCAGGTCTTCTGTGAGCAACAGG
This sequence comes from Octodon degus, assembly GCF_000260255.1. NCBI lineage: Eukaryota > Metazoa > Chordata > Mammalia > Rodentia > Octodontidae > Octodon > Octodon degus. Next base: position 4,773,053 of record NW_004524618.1, read on the forward strand.
CTTATTTGTTTGCCCTCGGAGAGGTGGCCAGCACCTTACTTAAAATTTAAATTCGCTGTCAATTTTTTAAAATCAGAACATCTAACATTAATAAAATAGAAACATTTAGCTTTGCTCGGAGAGGCAGGTCTTCTGCCTGCATGTGAGTGATGAACTGCGGCCGAGTAGGTGCTGCATCCGGAACCAAGACTTGGCCCGGTGTGCTGGTGGGGCTGGCCCTCGCTGCCCTTCAGCCAGCTGGCATGGCCACGCCCCAGCCAGCCCTGGTCACCCAGCTCGGCTCACACTGCGCGTTGCTCCCCAGTACCTCAGCGGCTGGAGTTGACAAGACTGGCTGTCAGAGGCCTTCTGTTTCATAGGAAGGCATTCAGGCCTTGAGGATGTTGCTCAAATATGTCAGTGGTTCTGACCCTGGAGAAACTAGTGAGACCTAAGCTTTGGCCGTGCCTGGCTGCTTGCTTCCTGTCCATTGGGTTTCCAGACAAGTCCATGTAAAGTCTGTGCATGAAGTGTGTGTGACAGGCATCACGGCTGAAAGTCAAGTCCCAGGCAGATGACACAGAGGAGGAGACCTGGGAACACCTGGGGCAGAGCTGGGCAGGAGCCATACCAAGGGGATCCGAGGGGAAAAGGTGCAGGGGCTGGAGCTCCTGGGAGGCACGAGGGCTGCTGAAGCAGGGGATGGGCAGCCCCAGCTGTACCAGCATCCTGGTCACCAGGGCAGAGACCAAGCTCACGTAGGAACGCTCCAGGAGGAGAAACGCGCCACGCGTGAGGAATTTGTTTCTCATCAACATAGATTTGTTTTTAAAATTAGCATCATGTTTATAAGTCAGTGTGTATAATAGCTATCTATACAAACTTGTACAACCCCTTCCTAGATAGCAGGCCCTCTCAGAATAGAAATCCTCTGTCTCATTCAATGCTGTAATCCTAGCACCCAAACGATACCTATTATATCATGTGTGCAAATAATTATTGAATGAATTAATCAATTAATTGAAGATAAATGGAAGTAACTTAAACAGCTTTCTTTGGGATGGAACAATTTTTTTATTTTTTAAAGAGAATAAAACATAGTAAAAAATTCATTTGAAATGATACAGAAATTCACTAAACAAAATAATATAAATTCAATAATGATTATATTGCATATTGTTGTCTTCACATAAATTGCTCAGCTTACTAGATATAAGCATGCGAAATATAAAAAAAGAAAAAAAAATTAAGCATTAACTCTTCAATAGACCCGTAGAAATCAGGTGTACAGTTATCCTCTATAAATACGTACATATTTTCCCCCTTCCTTCTTTCTTTCTTTTCTCCTTTCCCTCATTCCAGCTGTTCCTTCCCTTTGAACAGTTTATTTTCCTCTCACAGTATCTATTACACCTTCCAGATTTAATTTACTCTTTCTGGTCCTCACATTAGGGAGACAGTACGATGTGTACACCCGCGGGGCTGATTTCACTTATGAGTATGGTCTCTAGTTGCATCCATTTACCTAAACAAGCCTCGAGTTTATCCTTATAAAGACTCAGTCATAAAGTTGTGTTCATTTAAACTATGGTCTTTAACTGCCTCTGTTTGTCATCCCTCCATGGTGGCCGTGTGCGGTACGCAGGGTAGCTGTTGCATCAGATCGATCTATGTGATCTGTGTAATAATGCGTGTGGCTCGAGGTTACTGAGATTTTTCCACTTTAGTCTCTAAGAGTTCAGACTCAGCTGTAGTTTTTCTGAAGGATCAGATTGCTGGAGGGCGGTCTCCGTGGCTGGAGCCAGACTGCGTAGTTTCCACTCTGCCGCTGCCAGGACCTTCTTAGGGGCTGCTTGAGAAGTGGGTCCACTGTGGGGGCTAGCGGGAGACTTCACAAATTATAACACATGCTTTATAAGTTTTATGGAAGTCATAAAGAAATGCTTTTGTGTCGCAACACAAATAGAACTAGTACCTGATGTAAAACTAGTTCAGTTCTCTCTGCTTCCTTAAATCCATTCCTTCTCTTAAAAATGCTCATTGGCAATTTTTTTTATATAACATTTAAAACTTTTTCTATGTAGTTGTAGCACAATCTTATATATTTATGAAAGCAGGATTCTTTAGAAACATAAATTGGATTATACTGTAGGTAATGCTGAATGATTTTTCAAAAAGTGGCAGAGCGTTGCATGTTGGAGAAGTGTGTCTCAACACATACATATTTCTGTAATCTTTTAATTACAGCATGGCATTCTTCCATATGTGTGCATCTTAGATTATTTAAGTGTTCTGTAATCCAAGGACAGTTCCCTTGTTTGCAATTTTGCACTGATATAAGGAACACTCACAAGAACACTTTTGCCCTTCCTCGGTGCAAAAATATACAAGTCTTTCTGTAGAAAACATGCCCTGAATTACAATGGCTGCTGTAAAATATGCGCATGTAAAATTCTGATAGCTACTTCAAATTTGTTCTCCCAAAAACCTAAACCAATTTTCTGCTGGTAGGACAGGGGATTAACTCTTTCAACACTGCCTTGCCTAGACTAGCTATCACTGTGTTTTTGCAATGCTTTTGAGTTTTGTGTACAAGAAAGTAAAAAGCTATTGTATTTCTAAGTAAATTGTCAATTTTCAATTAACATGGTGGAACAGGTATTTTCCATCAAGTATTGATATGTTAAACTTTAAATCCCTACAGATTGTGAAGGGAAAAAATTAAAAAATTTAAAAAATATTTAAAAAATAGGAATAAACAATTACATATTTTTACACAGAAATTTAGAAATCTAACCATATACATTATTGTAGCAGGACAGTCCTATGACATTTTTTTCTTGTGTCTTGTTTTCATTTATTACTCTTTTTTTTAAACAAACATTTACTTGAGAAACAGTATAGCAGTAATTGATATGACATTATGGATAACCCACTATTATGGACTACTGGACTATATTGGATTATTTTGCTGAATTCACACACCTACAATATTTAAATGGCAATGGAATACCCATCTCTGACAAAACTAAACAAAAAGGGGGATACAAATGAAGGACCATTTTGTATCTGTATATACAAAATAGGATAGATATACAGCTACTTTCTCTTAATTAAATGAGAAGAAAGATTTGTACTGATAGTGTTTGGACAGGATATCATATCTGTGTCTTGTACTATGAATAACTACTACGAAGACAACAGTATGCAGTGTATTAATGATTGAAACTATCCTACTAATCGATTTAGAAACTGTCTCATTGCTATTTGTATCTCAAAATTAAAAAAAAAAAGAACATGGTGTCTTGGCTGAAGGGCCTTGGTCTCCCACTGCCTGTGCCTAACTGCCACTCTGTCCTCTTTTCTCAGATGCTCACTACCTGACCTGCAGGATCCAGGAGTGTGCCGAGACAACTCGCAGCGGCCCCTTTGCCCGCTCCATCGACGTCAGCTCTTTGGTTGTCCAGGACGAGTACATCTTCATTCAGGTCAGTGCACAGAGTGCAGGCAATGGGAGGCAGAGGAAGAGGAGTGTTGCCCTCTGGGGAAGCAAGGAAGGCTGTCCCCAGGCTGTGAGGATGCTCCTTTCTTTTGCAACGGGAAAGGCCAGCCTCCCACTGCAGGTGGAAGGTACTGTGGGCTGGTGTACCTTCAGGGTACTCAGTGGCCTTGGAGGCATCCATCTGATTGAAGCGGTGTACACAAGTAGGCCTGGGGCTGGGGTTTGGGGCTATTCACAGGTAGGTGTCGTGTAATTGTTGGTTTCAACCAATTTATGAAAGCCATGCTCCATTTCAGTCCAAAGTGGCTTGTCTAACTTGGAAATGAAAATCCCATTAAATTAACAATGTCTAGGGTTTTTGTTCTGGAAAAGTGAGGAACTCAGGAGATCTTCCCCTCTTTCTGGTACTGGCTCCACACTCCAGTGTCCAAGTTGCAAGTCCTTTCCTTCCAGAACTCTGACTCTTAGAGCAAAAGAGGTGGAACTTACATTTTTAGGCTGGTAAAGGGTATGTCCTTTGAGGTTTTGAGTTTCGTGGCTTCTGGTAGGTACTGGGGGGAGGCACAAAACAGCAAAAATCAGGGAAAAAGAAAAGGAAACTTGGACAAGGGGCTGCCACCACACATATGTGTGCATGCGTGTGCACACGTGACAAATCTGCTTGGCATTGATGAAACTCTGGGCTGTCTCCACTCTGCTTTTCCACCAATCTGCTCTGGGCTGTTTTGCAAAGTGTTCCTGCAGGACAATTGAACCTGGACACCTCTAAGTGTGCAGACCCAAGGACATGCTTGGCCTTGGACTGATCCCCGGCCTTTTGGGGGACTCGATCCCACATCCTCCATGGGGTGGTAGATCAGCCTCCCAGCTCTGAGTCCATCCCTTCCTGTGCTGCTTTCGCATCTACCTGTTGCTCCAGCAAACGGGCCACTGGGAGCCATGGCCTGCTGAGCTGGAGGAGAGCTGTGTCTGTTCCAAAGTCCACTGCACGTGGTCTGAGGGCAGCGACATAGCTTGTGCTTACTTTCTGCTCCGTCATGTTTAATCTTAGCGTGGCAGCTTGCACATCAGGGTGTTCAGCAAACGCTTTCACGTCTGTGAGTTTGGGTGTGGGGTCTAGCAGTTTTAGTTACTTCTTTCTACAACTCAGTTGCATAGAATTTTGTTTTCTTTTTCACAGTACTGGGGACTGAACCCAGAGCCTTCTCCCTGAGCTACATCCCCTGCCCATTTTCACCACCTTCATCACCACCATCACCAGCACCATCATCATAATCATTGTTCTTTGTGACGGGGTGTCACTAAACCAGTGGATTACCCGGGGTGGGCTTGAGATTAGGATCGTCTTGCCTCCACCTTCTGGGGTGTTGGGATTACTGGGGTGTGCCACTGTGCCTGATATTTACGTGGATTTTTGAAGTCAAGGAAAATACAGGAAAAGTAGCCAGCTGCTCAATAACCAACTTGCAAGATGAAGTAGAAGAGAGAAGTGTCTGAAATTTTAAAAAGTTTCATTTCAGTTTGATTGTTTTTAAAGAGCAGAACATATTTATTGGGGGAAAGGAAGCACCTGTCCTAGAGAGAGACAGAAGGGGGAGCAGAGCAGGTCGCCCGCATTTCAGTTTGATTTACAGCCAGGAGCTCAGGGTTGCTTCTCCAAGCTGCGGCAGGTCACTGTCACTCTCATGGCTCCGTTCATGGGTATTTATTTATGGAACACGCGTGCTGCTAAGACGATGAAGCTAGTCCCTGCTCTTGGTGCCTCCGAGGTCGCTGTCCTCGTCCTGCTTCTCTCGGCACCCAGACTCAGCACCTTAGCTGTCCCTTGGCTGCCAGCATCATCTCCAAGTTCTGAGAACTCTCGGGTCAGGCAGCTGTCACCTCCCCCATGTCCTGAGGACACATGACTCTGGTGCTATCTGCACGTTCCAGGGTGCATGTCCCACTGGACAACACAGGAGCAGCAGGCTCCTCTCGGCCCTCCACGGGAAGGGGCGGGTCAGTCTGGGCCTCCAGGCTGGATGAGTCCAGCGGCTGCGAAGTCCCCTGTTTCTCAGGTGATTCTTTCTCGTACAGTCCCCTCCCCTTAGAGTCCCCGCCCACTGCTCTTTTGTCTTTGTCTTTACTGAAGTGTTTTCACAAGCAGAAGCTCACCGATGATTTATGAATTCACCAGTCTGTTGCCCTTTCCTTAATGCTAATGTTGTACAGAATGATGAACCACAGCCGAGCTGTCTCTGGAAAACGCGACTTCGCACTCAAAATGATCCCACTCTGTCCTTGCACGGCATCAGGTTTTCTGTAACTCTGCAGGTGGATAACCAGATTTTTAAAGTTCTCCTGAAACATTTCTTTTCATGATAGTGGAAGAAGTATTTTTTTTTAAAAAAATCAGCAACATTTCGTTTCATTTGAAAGAGCCGTGAAGAGTCACCATTGCAGTTTCATTCATGGCCTAGGCCACCGTTCTGCATGCTGGGGTTAAGGTAATGAACACAGGGAAGTTCCTGCCTTACTGGCACTAGTTCAAGGAGGTGAAAGGGAAGAGATATGTACTAAAATACACATCCCATGGCCACGAAGAATGTGGAAAGTCTCACAGCCAGTATTTTCTCAGGCTGGTTTGCCACATTTAGATGTGTGACCTTGAGCTTTGCTTGATTTGAACTTAAAATTATAT
>NW_004524618.1:4779313-4819623 GCF_000260255.1 Octodon degus
TTTAATAATACCTGTAAAATGCTGAAGCAATGCCTGGAATGCAGCGTCATATGACTTATGCTCTCTCCTTGTCTTCTGCTGTCATCTACTTATCTGTTTGCAAAACCTACTTGATTATGACAGGTGCTACAGGAAGGAACAACTGTGGACATTGGACACATGGGACAAGGGGTTGCCACTGTGGTTAGGGCCCCCCAGACAGGCCTCCTTCTGGTTGTCACAGGCCGCACAGTCAGCGGGGAACGTAGCCCTAGGCTGTTGGGTCCTGGCTCTGGCGCACCGTGATGTGGGGTGCGCAGTTAGGGGCTTGGGCTGGGTGCAGGTGCAGAGGGGCCGGGACGTCCTGCCTGAGTGCGGAGGCTGGAAGATGGATAGTATTTCGTATAGGTCAATGTCAGCGTACTGTTGATATTTTGAAATCACAGAATGGAAATCACTGGGGCAGCAAGTGTGAATAGAAAAGAGAAACAACTCCCGCACCAGACCAAAGGGCGCTCTGGTGATCACAGCTCAGGGAGATGAGCAGGAGCCAGCCTCGAGGCCCTGACTGGGGCTGAGGGCTGAGGCGAGCAAGACGCCACAGCCCTTGGAGGCCGCTTCCTGGACTGCATTGTGTATTGTCAATGAGATGAGAAAAGAACGGATTAATGATGCCCCAAGTGATGCCAAAGGCCATTAGCTTGAAAATAAACATTTGCAACTACCAGTCAGTTGTGATTGACATTAAATAAAGGAATGGCCGTGGCTTGCAGCAGCCCAGGTACAGGTCGGTGGGTTGACTGCCGTATTTGAGCAGCCCTTTTCTTTCTAAAGGTGAGTTTGGCAATTTTCACTGGTGAATAGACCGCATGTGCCTTACTAAGGACAGTGTAGGCTGCGAGTTTAATTGTGCTTACATTTTCTTAGCTCTCATTATATGGTCTGTTTTCCTTGCCTCCTAGTATGTTACTCTGATAATCTTTAATATTTGTATTTTTGTTCTGCTTATCTTTATGAGGAGAACTTTGTGTAACGTACCAACTCTTCTATTTCCTCGCTATATCCCTGGATACCCTCTCTCAAGCAATTATGCAATTAATATATTTCTATGCAGTTCGGTTTTTTCTCATCTCTCAAGTTCTTCTACAGCGTAGCTTCGATTTTATTACAGTATTTCCTAGTGTTTACCTTACTATCTTCAAATGTAATTCTGCTGTACTCAAATATTAGGGGAAACACCACTGAGAAAATGTTAAAAAATAAATAAGTAAAACCAATACTGTGAGGGCCAGCGAGATAGCTCAGCAGACTAAGTGGCTGCTTAGGCAAGCGCAGAGACCGGGATTTGATCCCAGGTCCCACATGCTGCACCAGCCCCACCCCTGGGACATGCTGAGCTGGCGAAGGAGTCTAGGCATGGTGGTGCACACCTGTAATTCCAGTGTTGGGGAAGCTGAAAACAGGAGGATCACTATGAATCCAAGCTGAATAGTGAGATGCTGTACCAAATACATAAAATAAAAAACAAACAAACAAAACACTGAGAGTGAACATTTGCGACCTCTCACTCTATCCCCACTCCCAACCTGTCCTGATTAGTGAAGTCACAGAGCACGTGCATCCTGTCCTGCCTGGCTCTCAACGTTAATCTGATCTCCCTATATTATTGATATATGTGTTCAGTTGTCTCCATACCCTCTTCTGCAGTTGCTCCACTTAGGGCTTGGTTGTCTGAAGTTTGCCCTGTAGTAAGCCTTCAAGATCAGCTGGTTCTTGAGTCTTGGAAAGTTCATTTACCCCTTTCTGTTTTAATATTATACTTGAGGGTACACAATATTTGTGTTATTCTTTCTATGAGAATTTTGCTCTGTTAATTTCCCAGTTTAGTGTTTTGGGCCAGGTAGTGGCTGTCCTCTGCTGGGTGTCTTGCTGTGTTGTGTTGAGGGGTGTTGCATTTTTGTCCATCTTTGCTAACTAAATGTCCTTTCAACTTTGTGCTGAATATCAGTTACTTGCTACAGTATTTTTGTAGTTAGCCTGTCAATGAATCTCTTTCATTCTGAAGATTCAATTTTTTCATTCTCACTTTCTCGTAAGTTTGTGACATATCTTGAATTACATTTTTATTTCAGTTTTGTTGCTTTTGCTGTCTTCCTGTGGGGGCCAGGAGGTGCATAGTAGACAGGAAGGAACAAAGGTGAATACTGCTTCATCTCATCCCCATTTGATTACGCTGAGTGAAATGAGATATAAAGAAAACCTTATGTTCTCCTGGCATCACTATTAGTGGTGTCCGCTCTCTAGGCTGGATATGCCATTTTCTTTATTTTTCCTGCCTTAACTTTATCAGCTCATAGTTTATCTCTTTTAGTTATCTCAACATATCTTCCCTAGGCTCTTGTGTTTCTATTTTAAATTCTTCTCTTATAGGGGAGACTTCCCCATGTAGATTATTTTTGCTTTAATTTTCTTAAATTTTATTTTAAAGAGAATAAAAAAATAAAAATTTTGCAGAATTTAAAAGAAGATGATAGGAAATTAACAATGGTTATTATATTATATAATGTTTTCTTCAAAGTAGCTGCTGAGATTACCAGATATGGGCATGTAAGATTGATCAAGCAATATAACCTCTAACTGTTCCTTTTGATGAACTAACAGAAATTAGTAGTGCAATTAACTTAGCCATCTTGTATATGTATGTATGTATATATATATATATATTTTTTCCTCCTTTTTTCCTTTCTTCCATGCAGATTATTTTTAATCACAGCAATGTGGTTGCAATTTTCATGTGATCGATGGAATCGTTTTTTAGTCTATGTCTGCTAATTGGCTCTTCTTTTCTCTTTTGCCTTTTATAGTTCTGTATCATAATTACTGTATTGTTTCTTTTCTCCTTATGGTTTTAACTATTACCTCCTCCTCAGTACTAAGAGTGTACTCAGGATCTCCACACCTAACTACACCCCAGCCCAGTCTGAGCTCAACCCTGAGGGTGTCTGGTCAGCCTCTCCGAGTGCTGGGACTGTGGCATGTGCCACCATGCCTCGCCACCTCTTACTTATTTTCTGATGACCTGAGTGCTCCCTTCACAAACTATTCTAGGAGGTTTATTCTCTCGGCATATCAAGACTCCACTTCCACTTATCAAGAGCACCCTTTGGTTCTTTGAGAAGCGCCATATGACTTAGCTTGCTCTTTCTTTCTTTCTTTCTTTCTTTCTTTCTTTCTTTCTTTCTTTCTTTCTTTCTTTCTTTCTCTTTCTTTCTTCTTCTTTCTTTCAGTTTTGTCTTTTGAGTGGGTTCTTATCAGAAGGTAAACTACGTGGGACAGAATATATACGCTTTCCTTCCCACATGTGTTGTATTTTGGGTCTAAATTTTCATCAAGTATAGAGTCTGCATTTTTCTTTTGTGTTTTCCCTGTTGTTCTGAGATGATCCAGGAGAGGAAAAGGAAGCAGCACTGTCACTGCTTGGCTGTTTAGGACCACGGATAAACCCTTATCCTGTGCTTTCTGATGTGATGCACTGGCTTTCTGACTGATTTTCTTGCTCCTCGACCAGCACACTGATCCCAGTTCATTCACAACAGTGCTTCCAGAGTCATTTATTTACAATAAATGTCAACCTGCCTCCTTTCAGTAGCTATTCATCATCTGTAGGGTGAAATCCACTTTCCTGATCATTGCTTACAAGAACCTCCCTAGCTTGGATCCTACCCACCGCGTCAGCCCCAAGTGAATTTCACAAGCTCAACTGCCTTCCTTTGCTTAGCTTTCTATGACCCGAAACCATTTTGGTCTTCACGTGTACACCATCAAGTGTTTTGCCTCTTGTGCGTTTCAGGTGTTTTCTCCCAACAGTGTCCCTTCTCCAGAGAAACCTATTCTTTAAGTTTCGCTTATACCTCCTGTGTGCTGCCTCCCCGGAGGTCCTCCCATGGAGCTGGACCAAGTGCCAGGGCTTTCTCCTTCTGTATCTGAGTTTTGTCTCCCCAGCTAGATCTGTAAATGCTCAGAGGAAACAAAAGTATGTCTTATTCATCATTGTTTTTCCTGCACTTAGTATAATGTCTGGTACTCAATAAATGTTTGTCAAACCGAGCTGAGCTGAGAAGATAAGACTCTGTCCTTATTTTCAAGGAGTGTAGCTACTTATCTTTTTCAAGCAAGGAAATCTTGTTTCTGCAGCTGATGATAGAAGGCAACTTAGGGGGACGGGCAGTTGCGCACAGCATAAGACATGCCTGGAGATGGAATGTCTCTGTGTTTTTGTAAAACTGCTGCCCAGGAATTGCCGGATGTGTTTTTCAGTGCCCTTTTTGTATTCGTTCACTTACATACATTAAAATACAGCCAGCCCCACGGGGCAGACAGGCAGCTCGACAGTGACAGTGCGGTGTGGTGAAGGCTGCCCTCCTGGGACGCTCTCAGGGTGAGGATGGGGAGCTCCTGCGGGCGTCATTTCTGGATTTGGGGAGCATGGTGGTAGGTGAGGGGGAGGCCCTAAAAGACATGTAAACGGTGAAGGGGAGAGGTTTTATGCCCAGAGAGGAAGGCCTTGGGAAGAGAAGGAGGGGAGAAGGGGGCGAGCCTGGACATCCGCCCAAGGTCATCTGGAGTGCTGGGAGAGAGTGCTGTGTCGGGAAAACCAGAAAAAGAGAAATAATAGAAAACTTTCCTGGAGAGATAGACTTCTGTTTTCATTTATTAAATCTAAATAATTTCTGTGGGGTTCTCTTTCACTCACTGGAAGGCCCAGGACAATATTTTGGGATCAACTTTTGCAGCTCCCTTGCGTGAACTATGACGGCACCCTTATTCTTCACTCTTTCTTCACTCTCCCATTGGACGTTTTTGATTCCGTGGCAGTTTTGTGTAAAATTCTGGGTGGTTATTTTGTAGTTGTGCACTAATAAAATTCTTGGAAGTCACCTCAGCTCATTGGAAGCAACCAGAAACGCTAAATTTTAGGTCATTTTGGGATGCAAGAGTTTTGAAAATGGAGATGAAGATCAAGGCAGGCTTTATGGAGAAAATAAGATATGGACTTCGGTAATCAATATCTGCCTCTAACGCAAGAAAAGGGCCAGAGTTCTCACTAGTTCATTGAAGTAAAGCTGCCGCAGAGGGCTTTGTTGCAGCAGTGAGCCCACACACCTGCAGAGGGACTGTGCAGATTCTGTCTGATGTAAGGTCAGGGCACCAGGTAGTCACTGTCCGCCAACTCCGGGTATCATACACCAAAGAATAATCTTGAGGAAACTGCATGTCACACCTCCTGTTGGCTGCAGCATTGCCGCGGAGTGCCACCACAGCAGAGCTGCACCCTGAGGATCATGCATCCTGCTGAAGGGTGCCTGCTGTCCCTTAGTGGCCAGCCTTGATAAGGGAACCTTCCTAAAGCAGATTATTTTCTTTCTGCCTAAAATTTGAGCAACTGAAAAATAGCAAGGTGAGCGCATGGGATATGACATTAGGCCTAGCCCTCTATTTCATTCACTGGGAAGCTACCTGGAGGGTTAGTCCAGCCCACTTCTGTGCACGTCTCATGAAGGTGTGACCTTGGGGACTGTGTCAGTCCTGGCTGCTCCTCTCTGGCCTTGGGCCTCTGTTCTGCTTCTTAGCACTGTGAGTCAAGTGCTGCCCTTGGCCAAGCCTCTCCCCTGAGGCTGCAGCCTTGTATCTTGCAGACCTGGCATCCATCCTCGGAAACCACGAGCCAAGTGAGCATCTCCTCTGTGTTGTGTTCAGGGTGTTTGGTTCCAGCAGAGGGAGAGCAGAGTACTGCCAAGGCCTTGGCACATCATGGGTGTTCATGGCCGCAAGGGATTTTTAACTGTTTAGAGTATCGATGTCTTCCATTTGGTTTGGTGCTGAGATAATACTCATGAGAAGAAGCAAAAGTACAGTGAGGGGGCTTAGCCTGCCCCTTCATCTTTCCTACTTTATGAACAAAATGGTAGGGCTTTTGGCAGTTTTACACTGGGCCTCAGGAAAATTTGTCTCAGGAGCTACAAAAACTATGAAGGGGCCACGCCGCTGAGTATTTACCCAACGGAAGTGACATCAGCATGTCACAGAGTCATCAGTACTTCCCCGTGGACTGCAGCACTACGGACCATAACTTACAAGTGGAGCAACCCAAATGTTTATTAGCTGAAGAGTGGATAAAAAGCAGGGTACTTGTACGCAGTGAGATGATATTCAGCCCTAAAAATGACATCCTGCCCTTTTGCAGAGACATGATGCCAGCGGAGAATGCCATGTTGAGGGGAAGCGCCAGGCGTGCCAGGACGAGTACTGCATGATGTCACACGCGTGTGGCGACTGACAGTACTGATGTCACACGCGTGTGGCGTCTGACAGTACTGGATGCCTTGTATGGCACAGCCTGAGAGTCCTGGGGTGTGGGTGAGGGGTGGAGGGCAGGGAGAGGATGGAGAGACAGAGACAGAAATGATGTACAGAAAGCCGAGGTCTGGTGGAGCCCTCCCCGGATGGGAGGACGGGAACTGCTCCACCACCACTCGGGTTATTTATACAGTTAGCAAGTTGAGGTCGGGTGAGCCTCTGCAACTAAGAACAAGCTCAGCTCACCCCATGTGCTGGGGGCTGGGACGCCTGTTTCCTGGGGTGCTTCAGGGTAGTCCTCAGGCATTCTGGGTTCTGGGCTATGCATCTACCAGGAGATGGGAGGATTATGGGAAGGAGAGACAGGAGAGGTTGGTCATGGGTGTCCAGTTGCAGTCACACAGGCAGGAGCAGGCTGTCCCGCCGTGCAGCGTAGGAGGGCTGATGGCAGGCGAGACTGCTGTGCTGTGCACTTCCAGCAAGCAGAGGAAGTTTAGTGCCTCCAGCAGAACAAAATGGCTAGTGGTGTTTGAGGAGATGGGTAGGTCTCCCATGATGGGAACGCCATAAGGCTTGGACATGCAAGGGCACATCACTTGGCACCTATGGATACGGACACTTCTGTGGTTTTATACAGCATTTTGAAAAATAAATAAAATATTTAATGTCTAGGAGGATGTTTCTGCAGGCTTCCTAGCACTTACACTGAGCAATTCATGTGTTGTTTGTAGATAGATAGACATAGACATAGACATAGACATAGACATAGACATAGACATAGACATAGACATAGACAGATATTCTCATTTGATAAGATGATTCTAATGCTAACAAATGTATGAAAACAACGAATTTTGCAGTACAATTCACTACCTGGGTCAAAAGTCAAGCTTTTTCATCTACAGACAAAGAGCCACTAGGAATTCAGATGAAATCCAAGCTCATATATTTTCTCTGCATAGAAGCAAATGCAATGTATTTATTTCAAAATCCCAGGTAAAAGCATCTCTCTGTATTGAATGAATTTGTTAATTAAATCAAGCAGCTCCCAATGGCCACATTTTTGCACAAAATCATACCCTCTCTCGTTGGCCGCTATAAAGGAACCCCCCAGTGGCCCACTATAGCTTCCTCTCTGGGTGTATTCTAATCCCTTTGTGCCTTGCGTGTTGTGGAAGAGTCTGCAAGGCACATGGCTGCTGCGATCTAGAGGTTCGCCCTCACCTTTCCTTTACTGAGGAGGGGTGCCTGCCACCGTCCTGATGGTTCTGCCTGAGGGGCCTTCAGCTCTGCTCTGCACTGCTGAGTCAACCGAGCTAAAGAGGCACGGAAAACTGTGAAAGGTGTTAATCTGGTGGTGGGGGGTCTGCGCAGGGGCCTGGAGTTTCAGAGTGATATCAAAAGGAGCTAATCCTTCCCACAAGAGCCTTGTCTTAATGGAGAAGAAGCTGCCAGAAGTGCCTGTGTTCACACAGCTACAGAGCTCTACAGAGGAGCAGGCCTTCCTCTGTAGAGCAAGGGTCTGACAGCCTGAGGTTGATTTTGTTTGCTTGTGTGGAGGTGTTTTCCTGGTGAAGTTTCTGGAGGGCGGGCAGTCTAGCAGGTGAGGGGAGGTTCCTCAGTAACAGGAGGGCAGGAGAGCCTGAGTCGCCCTGCGGGCCCTGTGGTGGGCGACTGTGCCCACCATGTGCTGTGCCCTCACCTCGGCACAGGGGTACCTCACAGGTGACCCACAGACTCCCCATAGGCTAGACTGTCTGTTGCATGTGCTGCTGTTCATGAAGGAAGGCCTCAGTGGCAGCCCATCTTCAGTATCTTAAAATCCAAGAGAAGAAACCCAGATGCATAATTAAGATACCAATGGAATAATCGAAAGGCACAGAATGCAAGTTGGGAGCCAGGAGGTCACCCTGGCACTCCACGTCCTGTGCACGGGTCCGTGCGCCTTTGTTTCTCCGCACAGGGCCATGTGTCCAGCGCTCTCCTCCCCGAGCCTTGGATTGCCTGGAAGGTCACTCTGAGGAGAAAGAAATGAGCTGACTGCCAGGAAAGCACAGGGGCTGTGAAAACTCACCCGGACCCAGAGCCTGGAAGGGTGTGCACAGATCCGAGACAGACAGCGCTCCCTGCCCTGTAGTGGCCGGCCGCAGCCTCTCACCGAAGCCCGGGCACACGGTCCCTGCCAGAGCCTTGGAGGGCCTTTGGGGAAGCCAGCAGCACCCTGCGGATCGGCGCGGGGAGACCAGCGCTGCTCTCAGCTCCCGGGAAGGTTTTGTGGCTGTGGTGAAGAGAGAGGAGCCCCGGGGAAGGAGCAGTAGCACATGCGGGTTCTAGGGCGATCCCAGGGACACGAAGGAGCTCGCGCTTGCAGGCTGCTTAGGAGAGCTCTGTGGACCCACAAGCGCAAGCGCCGCTGTGAACGCTGGGCGATGCTCCCGGAGGATGAGTAATTAGGGACTATGAGCGACCCTTCAGCACATGTCTCTCTCGGCCCTCAACCGGTGCAGGAGAAGTGCCACAGGCTCGCAGGCAGTCACGATTGCAGCGGCTGGGGGGCTGCGTGGGAAGCAGCTCCGAGGCGGCGTCCTGGGCTGTGACCCCGCGCGGAGCCCTGCTGCCCACCGCCGGCCCAGGAGCGGCGCGGAGACGCTCCGACGCTGTTTGCCTCTTCTCGCCGAGTGCAGCCGCGCTCCTCGCCCGCCGCGTGCAGGTTGGAAGGCTGTTGTGAGGATCAGAGAAGATAATAATGGCTTCGGAATGCTTTGAACAGTACAAAGCCCCGCAAAATGCAAGAATCAGGAGACTAATCCACAGGCAAAAATCAGCCTCATTAGTTTATGTGTGCACATCCTCTTCTAAGGATTTCGATAAGCCTGTCCCATAGAAGATTACTAAATCTCTTCTCTGAATTCATTTCTAATTATTCATGGCTTCGATTCATGGATCAACATACGTGCCTAAAACCCTCCCACACAGCATCCGCGGTGCTGGCTACCGAACAGCTCCGCTTCTCGGGATCTTCACGGGACTGGTGATACTCGGGAGCATAGCCACCTTCCAAGACTTGCAGCATCGTGGTCTGCAGCTCGCCGGGGCTTTGATCCTCCACGCCAAGGTCCCGTTTTAGGCACCACATGCAGGGTGGAGAAAGCCTCTGTGGGGTGGCTGCTCTGCACCTAGTAAATTGTTATCTTTTTAAAAGCAAAAAAGCCCTGAGGGAGAAATTAATAGAGTGTAATTATTCAAAGAAAAACTATTTGGTGATATTTTAAACGATGTTAATTTGATCTTAATGGGAGAGATTTTGAATGTTAAATAAATAGCAATTTCATCATTAGGGACACAGTTACACGACAGAAGTGTAAAGGAAAATGGAAGAGTTACAAAGACCGACTTCAAAAGGAATCCAATAAAGACATCTTCCGGTGCATATGCTTGAAACACTCTCAGAACCTTAATGAGGAGCGTTTCCAACAGGCAGCACACACGGAGGTTCTTCAAATAGCTAATTGCAGGGATGCTGTCTTCTAGACGTGATGGGCTCAGTGGCTTGATTTAAAGTTGCTGCTAGTATTTGAAATAAATACAAAGTAGGAGGCTGTTATGGTTTGTGTCTCTAGTCTTGGGGTGGGTTTCTAGAGTTTGTGATTAATTCATGTTCAGTGCTGGGATTTTGGGTGTGAGCACTACACCTGCCGTGGGTCGGACAGCCTGAGGACAGCCTCAGGGAGGGAGAAGGACTCGCTCTCTGCTCTCTGCTGTGGCTCCTCCTTTGTGCTCTTGCTGTTTTGCTATTTTCTGCTGCCATGAACTGCTGCCCTCTGCCCTGTGCCGCTCTGCCTTGGAGCCAGCTGAGTATGGACTGAAACCTCCACAAACTGTGAGCTAAATAAATCTTTCCTTCCTTAATTCTGGGCATCAGGTATCTTGTCTCAGCAACGAGAGAAAAGTAACTGAGGCAGGAGGCAATTGTGACGGGCTCCGCAACATGCACCTCGCAGACTCGGTCTCACAGCTTCTAGCCTCCACCTCTGGACGGCACGGGCGTGGGGGCAGCCTGCTGTCTCCTGGCTTTGGATATGTTGTGGGCCTTTCGCTTTGTGTCCTGGGAGTGGTTTGTCCCACACTGTGATGGTCACATGAGATCCCTTTCTCATTCAAGTGCAACAGAAAGCATTTGAGAAACCTTGACAAGAGCCTCTGGGGCGGCTCGACAGTGCGAGTCCTCGGGTGGCAATATGCTGTTCTCTTCAGCTGGAGGGTTCTGACTTCCTTCATGGGGTTCCCAGCAAGACTGGGCCGCAGCTGCTCACAAGGAATGTGAGCTCAGTAGTGTCCCTGGGCTGGCTTCCCTCTGTCACTGTTTCCCAATTCCCACCTCCCTGACTCCTGGCACAGTTCACCAAACCAAAACTAGTTGTGCAAATGTCCTTGTCAACGGCCCACACTGGCAGGGAGCCCAGCACAAAGCTTCACTTTCTAAATCCACACGCCCAGCCCCAGCCCTATCTTTGCGGGGCCCTGGCTTCTTGGCCATCATCCTTGCCCTCCACAGGTCCATTTCAGGCTTTATCAGTATAGAGTATTTAAAAATGTCTTTCTTCCATGCTTAAATGACAAAACAAAGCAAAGTAGAGCAAAACTGTTGTGCTCCAGCCCCTCTTCCGGAACACCCTGTCTTTCATCTGCACCCAGCTTCCTGGGGTGCTGTTGCTGGCCTCCGTTCTCTTTGCTTTCTCCCTGCAGCCCACTTGAGACTGACCTCTGTTGCTGCCACTCCACGATGGGGCTTTTGCCAGGCTCATTGGAGGTATCTTGGGTCCTGTCCAGACGATGCCTCTGGGTAATTGGCTGAGAGGCGCTGGCGGCAGCCGTCAGAACTCCACTTCTGTCTTGGGGCCCTCCTCCCATGGTGCCATGGCCTAGCCTGGCCCTGGTGTTCTTCCTGCCTCTCCAGGACTGACCTTTCCACACAGGTGTTTCTTCTCCTGCCACCTGCATGCAGGGGTTCCCCTGGCACCTTCTTCTGTCTTTTTCACTGCCCCCTTTGTACCTGAGCAAGCCAAGCTTGCCCGCCTGTCCAGTGTCTACAGCGGCCCACGTGCTGATGCTGCCCCTTTGGCTTCCTGCTCTCCTATGCATGACACTGACAGGCTCCAGGGATGAGTCTTTGTACACAGCATAGCAATCTCCTTGCTCTTTTCAGAGCTTTGTTATGTGTTTCCTTAGTAAATGATTAAGACTTATTTCTTCTCAGTAGATTAACCAGATTCCATGAAAATTATAATAGCCATTGCTTAGCAGGCAAACATGGCAAGGAATGTTTGCATTTCAGAGAATGGTGTCATTCACCACTGTGTTAGAAAGCATTGCCTTTCTAATGGTACATGGATGGGCTAGTTTGAGCTCATGGGTATTAAATTGTTTCCTTTTTGTGATTAGTAACAAAAGACTGTGTGATTGTGGTTCACTAGGAAAGCTGCTATAGTTGGCAGTGTCTGCTCCGGCGTGAGGAAGAGGCAGTTTACTATGCTGTGCCCTGCACTTTGCAGGGGTCGTGGTGTTTGTCCTGGGCAGTGTACTGCTAGAAGCAGCCTCTGAGTCCTGCTCAGGAAGTAGCTGTGAGGCTGCGGGGCGTCCAGCGTTGGCTCGGAGGTGGGAGAGCGCCTGCACAGCGCTGAGCCTTTCCCACTGCTCTGAAACCTGCACATCGTGGCTCTTCAGCATGTTCTTTCACTCTGACCGCATCCCCGAGTTTACCCTGCACAACAAAAGAACTGCTGTCGATGTGAAAAGGACCTCACGTTTATTTAGTGCCAGATTTATGTCCGACACGTGTGCATCCTATTTCATCTAATGAAATTCCATCTCCATGAGATCTTCCCGTGTCAATGTTACCATCGTTATTTTTCTAGGGTGAAGACAGAATTCCAGTGAAGTTTAGAGACACCTTTGTCTTTGATCTTGTAGCTCAGGAAACAGCAGGGTCAAGAGTATGACCTCAGGCCTGGCTGGATTCCTAAAGAATGACAAAAGAGGACAATGATCTGTTGGTTGTTTCATTTCTTCACGCGAGCACAGAACAGCTGGTGTTCGGAAACTTTTCTGGATGACTGTAGAGGCGAAACCGCGGTGTGCTACCCACCCTTCTGGAGGGCAGGGCCACGAGAGCCCCCTGTGCACCCTGATGAGTCACAGTTTATCAAGTTCTCCTTCAACAGAAGCTTTCTGTTGCATAACAGAAGCTTTCTACAGCACTAACCGAAGAAAGGCTCAGTGAGGTTCAGCGCAAAGCCATCGTGTCCCTCTCCCAGAGCTGCCCCTCGGATGTGTGGGCGGGTTCACTCATACATGCATATCTGGGGTGCCCGTGCGGCCCAGTGGCAGCGGGTTAATCCTCCTCCTCTGTCCACTTCTCCTGCCTCCTCCACGTTACACTCCCTGCCACACAACATCCAGCTTCCGAGGTGAATGGGGGCCAGGAAAGAGGCTGGTTCCTGGGACCCTTGAAAGACCTGGAGGACCTGCGAAGTGGGGACCTGGCTGAGCGTCCCCCGCCCGCTCACTGCCCACAGGTCCATGGCATCCACGGCGCTGAGCCCAGCTCCCACGGGACCTCCTTACTGGAGCCTTCTGCATTAAAGATAATTATATTGCCATAAAACAACAGCCCCGATAATGAAGGCAGCTGGGTTGTTGACTGAGAAGTAGACTATTAAGTCCAGTTCTCTTCCCATTACCATTCTAACTAGAATATAGATGTCTATTAATTTCAGAGTTTCAGCTTCTAAAAATTTTAATAGCTTTGCCTTTAACTCCATTACTAGTTAATGGCGTAAACAAACATTTTGAATTTCTGCAAGCAGCTTTTAAGAATATGACTTCAAAGCCCTCATGGTTAACCAGAACAAGCACTTCTCAGCATTTCATAGTGGCAGAACATGATTTAACAGTAGCCTTCCCGTACACCAGAAATGGAGATAGGTTCAGCCTGAGACGGAAGTGCCCATTCCCTCATTAGTTTTAGAGCCCTTTATTGAGCATGTTTTTGTTCTAAACAAAGGTCCCCTGATAGCAAATGGGGCTAACCAAGTGGCCAGGTCATTTTCTGTCCAGCCTTGGTGAAGAGACAGAGGTACGTGGTCTGACGTTCCTCATAAGTACTAATGGCCTGACATTTCCCCATCACAGGCTCTGTAGAGGGGACCATTTCCTGGACCCCAAGGGAGCTTCGTGAGGTGGGATGCACCCGGGGAAGATCTCTGGGAGGAGCAGGGCTCAAGCCAATTTGCAGCACAGGGCTTACGAGGCGGCTAATGGTGTCCAAATCTCAGCCTGTGCTTTGAGGAAGAGGAGCTTCAGAGGCAAGAGCCAGCGTTACGCATACAGTGTCAGACTCCCCAGCGATTCCCTCTGTGATCTGGGTCCTCACTGTCACCCTCTGGAGCTCCTTCCTGTCATCTGAAGTGGGAGGATCGCATCGGCGTGCGGCTGCCCATCTCCTGTGGTGGTCCTGATGGCAAGCTGCTCTCAGACCAGATGGCTGCAGTGACCTCAGGACAGAACCCCACAGGTGGGCCGGGGCTGGTTCCAAAGGTGCACAGATGAGCAGTTGACCATCCAGCCAGCCTCTCCTTCATCCGTGTGTGGACGGTACCCAGCATCTCTAGAGAACTCCGGAGAACCCAGCTTGGACAGCAGCAGGCCTCAAGCTCCACAGGACCGCTGCCTCTACAGGCCACCCCATCCATTAGGGGGCAGAGGGGGCTGCTTCTCAAAAGCATCTGCATATCCATTTCTTTAGTGTCAGAATAGTGCATTTTAATATAAAGATTCACAAGATGAAGCCACGTCCTTGGGAGATTGCTGAATCGTTCCTGCTTTCCTCTTTCCATGTGCGTCTTCTGGGGACATAATCCCAAGATGATGCAGTAAATAAGAAATAAAAAGGCAAAAAGTAAATAAGGAGGTTATGATCCCTGGAGATTACACATATATAAGAAATAAATATCCAAGAAGGAAAGAGGTAGCTCCTGTTGTAGGAGGCCTTATAGTCTGGCGGAGGGAGACAGCTAATGTATAGCTAAAGCAATAAATAAGAATAATGCTGTTGCTGAGACAAATCTGTGAGCAAATATATATAATGGTGAGAGACGCTAACAGAAATTTATTCATTTATTCAGCAAGTCCCTCAACAAATATTTCTGGAGTTATTACTACCTACAAAGCACAGGTCCATGCTTTGGAAATTTTATAGTAAACTAAACAAAGCTCACTTCTCTTTTAATGAGAGTTTACAGTTTAGAAGAATTCTCTTCTCTGATGCCTCCTAGAAAGCAAACATTACATATAACGTGTGGTCTGCATGAAATATGCCCAGGTTTTGTTTCTGAAGCTGGGTTGGTGGAAGTGACTCCAGGGCCGCCAGGAATGTGCCTGCGCTTCCTCCTTCCTCTGTTGAGAGTCAGAAGGTCTGAACAGAAATCAATCCCTGCAATTTATTTTTAACTTCTTTCTCCTTAGCCAGGATTGATTTCTGCCCTGGTGATCAATAGCTCAGAGAATAGCTCTGTGTCCCGCGCAGCCGCTGGGGGCTCGGTCGGGTCAGCCCTGCACGTATTGAACAGAGCATTAGAAGCTGATCATGAAAGTAATAGGATGGAGATGTTCAGAGGGTGGGCCCGATTATCCCCAGGGAATCAATGCCTGTGGAATGGGGACTTCTGTAAGCAAAGCCCAGAACCCAGGAGCTGATGCCTGTCCCTGGGGCGGAGCCCACGCAGAGAGGCCAGGGGACACAGAGAGCCCGAGGGCTACTTCCTGTCTGCACACCTGACTCCCCCTGCACTTCTACTTTCACGTTTTCTGTCCCTTACCATTTTCACCTTACTATCCCAGCTGCTAGCTCACAGGAAACTGCTGGGGAGACAGCTACTACAGCAAACAGACTCGCACGCAAAGGGGACGACTGGCTCTTCCCTGTCTGTGCGTCCTGGGCTTCCAAGTGTCCTGGTTCCTTAATCCTGTTCTGTCTCCTTCTTCCACCATTGCTTCTAATCCAGCTTGTGTTTCATGGCAAGAGGACGTTAGCTGCTTCCACTGTCCTTTCAGCTCCTTCCAGCCTTGCTGCCCCTTGAGACAGGCATGATGATCTCTTCCACGTTCTCCTGGGAAGGACGCAATGAGGGTGGCGCCATCCCAGCGAAGGCTCCTCCTGCCATCTTTCTGCCTGCCTCAGGCCACCTCATGAGACTTGAGCTGGGGCTCTATGTGGGAGTGACGGCTTTCTTCCGTCCTCCGAAATGTCTGCGCCACATCTTCTGCAGCATCCTTGGGAGGCCGATGGGCAAGTTCTCAGCATTTCTTTCTTTCTTTTTCTTTTTTTTTTTTTAATTTTTATTCATTGTAATGAGAAAAAAAGTAAAATAGTGACTTAGCAGTTTCAAGACAGATTAGTAGGACCTTTACAATAATTAATACATTGCACATTGTTGTCTTCATAGTAGTTATTCAAAGGACAGGATGCTGACATGATATCTTGTCTAAACCATGTTAGTACAAACTTTAATTCTCAGTGAACTAAGAGAAAGTAGCTGTACATCTATCCTAACTCTCTTGTGTACACATACACACTCACATATATTTATTTATTTTCTTTCCCCTCTTTTTTTCACAACAAAACTGTCTTTTATTTACACTTTTGTGAAGTTAGTAATGCATGACACCAAGTTGCTTAGCAACTAATAGCGAGCCTTAAGCAGATAGGATGTTCATCTCAGGAGCATTTCATTTCTAAAGGATGTTCCCCCTCTTCATCACATGGTTTTTACTGCCTCGCCGATGTTCCCTGTGTTGACAAGTCTGTACATCTTGGAGAATCAGTTACCGATTATAGCTACAAATAACAGTGAGTGTGGAGCACAAGCTATGTGAGTGAGTTTAGTTGTCCTGGTGCCCTGGGTTCAGCACTACTCTAACCTCCCATCACGGTGAGGCACCGGGAGGTTAAGCCCTCTGCCAGGGCTGCACGGCCTGCTTGCCAACAGCTGAGTGAAGAACTGGGCCAAGCAGTTCGGCACCTTGTTTCTCCGTGGCCGCCTGGTTCTGTTCTCTCCATGAGAAACAGCCTGCACTGTCTGCACTTCACGTCCAGAGACAAACGGGGTCAGGATCCGTGCAGGGGACGGTGCCTCGGGGCCCACATCTCTACGAGTAGGAGCTTGAAACGTGTCTGCGAGTGGCTGGCTGGGGACCGAGGCCACCCGCAGCCTGCGGTGTCACGAGCACCACAGCTGAGGAGGGCCTCCTCCTGGAGTCCCTGGGGCTGAGTGGGCAGCTGGGGACACCTGGCCGCCACATTCTGAGCCCCTCCTGCACACAAGCCGTGCGTCGAGCACCTGCTGTGAGTGTCGCTGCCCACGAGAACACGAGGCCCGAAGCGCACACTGCAGCCAGCGAGGACCGAGGAACTCTAACGTCACCGAGGGCCGAGTTCCAAGGCTGCTTAGGAATGTTCACTACAAGGAACCCGAGTAAATAAGCTAAACGCTGCTCGCGGATGAGCATTCCCAGCATTCCCAGCAGGGACTCTTGGGTATTTTCTTCTTTTTTCAAGCGGAACTTTACTTGTGAAATGAACCCATCTTTGGATGGTAAACAAATGCACCAATACATAAAACTATGATGAGATTACTGAACAGTGTAGTATACACTTTTTGTTAAAAATGCTAAACAGAAATGAAGTGGTTTGTGCCAGACATATATGACAAAAGATTTAATGTAAGCTACACACACACACACACACACACACACACACACACACACAAAACTTACTTTTCCAAATCCAAGACCACCTCTTCTTAAACCAAGAGCTGGTGGCTCTCCTCCCCTGCTGCCCTTCTCATGAGCCCCCTGGCTCTGCTGGGGATCTTGATCCTTCTCCAAGACCCAGGCAGCCTTCCTCCTCCCTTACCTCCCCATCTCTCCCATCGTTACACGGAGCAATGTGGCCTTTCTGGTCACTTCAGTCCCCCGGCACCAAGTCCATCATCCTCAGGAAGCAAGCACTTGCCTCCCCCAGGCAGCGGGAGCGAAAGGCCCCGTGCTCACCCAGCCCGTGTGACCATGTGTGTAGCTGAGTAAGTGCGGATGCGAGTCTCACTGGGGAAGGCGGAGAAGCTGGATTATGCCAGGTCTCGGCAGCCAGACAAATGGGGGTTTCATTCCCAGCTCAGCCTCTGCTCTTGGGGTCACTTGGTCACCTGAAGGCCTGGTTGTCTCACTACAAGTGCAAATAGGATGGGTGTGGATGCTGCAGTGTCCATCCCCGACTTTCTTAGAATTATCGAAGGAGCACGAGAAAAGGCTCAGCAAGGCAAGGCATCCTGAGGAAGGCCTTGTTGCACCTCAATTCTGCCAGGGTGTTGCCACTGCTCTTATGTTGTCATTGTAGACCTTACATACTAGCCTTGCTATCCCACCAGATGGTAAACTCTTTGAGGGCACAACCCTGTGATGCCCATAGATCCTGGCATAGCTGGGCGAAGTGCTGAGTGAATCCTTGCCAACTGAGACTGTGCCTTATGCTGGGATTGGAGCCAGCACCCAAGCACGATGTTTCACTGTGGTGCAGCCGAGGGAGTGACACTAACTTGTCCACACTTTGCACTAACAGCATGGGCAAGACTTCAGTCTGGAGAGAACATCTTGTCCCGCTCTTCCATGTGTTCCATGGAAACGTGAGCTCCTTTTACCCCTTGGTTCTCCATGTTGCAGTGCTATTAACTGCTCAAAGGAGTGCTGGATGTACATGACCACCCATTTGCACAACTGCACGCCATCTTCTTCCTCTTGGGTTTTTCTCTTTCCAACTCTAGCGAATCATAAACTTTAGAACACTAGAAAAGAGTCAAGAGCTCAGGGTTACCAGTCAAAAGTTCTGAGGCTGGCTTTGGGCCCCAGCATAATCTATAGGCACCTTAAGGCTTTTTGATTCTAAAATAAGGTTGTAAGCAGGCCTGTGTGCTCAGATCAAAGGAGATGCGTACAACTGAAAAATAATCTACTAGCACAGAGGACTGGGCATATACTACATGCTGTAAGTGCAGGTTGGATATGAAGAGGATTAACTAGGAACAAAGCATGTCATCTGTCCTCAAAGCTACCGCAGTCCAGCAGCAGAGCCAAGAGCCACCCACTTCCTGTAATTCCAGACAAAAGCTAGCAAGTGAAACACTGGATCACAGAGAAGTCAGATGAAGAAAAGCTGAACTCCCTGGGTCGCTGGGATGGGAGAAGACCTGAGGAAAGGGGTAGTGTAGGGCTTCGTTTTCTTTGTAGTACTGGGGATTCTATACATTGCCTTGCACAGGTCAGGCCGGTGCTGTACCACTGAACTGCATCACAGAACAAAGATGTAGCTTTTGGCAGAGTCGTCCTGGCTCTGTGCTGCTCAGTCTGGGTACAGATAACTTGTCCCAATGCGGGTGTCCTTGCAAAGGCTCTGGAGCAGGAACATAGGTCCGCCCGGGACTGTGCAGTGCAGTGGACTTGGTCTAGGTCTAGAAGCCCCAGTTTGGGCCACTGAGAGAGCTCAGTTGACTAAGCGCCTGCTTAGGCAAGCACAGGGAGTGGGGTTGAATCTTTGGCACCACATGCCACACTGGCCCTGTCCCCAGGTATGCTCAGGCAGCCACTGAGACTGGGTGTAGTGGCACATGCCTATGATCTCAGCTCTGGGGAAGCTGAGACAGGAGGATTACTACAATGGAGGATCATGTATAGTGAGGCCCTGCACCAACTACATACGTGCGTGCATGCACACGCAGAAGCCCAGGTGTGAGCCCTGGCTCCGCCCTGCAGCTGAGCGCCTTGCACATCAGCAGCTCGTCAGGCTGCCTGCTCCCTCCTCACAGGCGCACTGTGAGGGCAGACAGTGCGGGGCACGGGCATCCCACAGTGACACATGTGCTGCTGGAGCACAGAGGTCCTGACACAGTGGGGACAGTGGGGAAGACCCAGAAGCAGCAGCAGTTGGCATTTCACTAGGATCTCTGGTCCTCTTGGGGGCAGGCAGTGTTGTCTGAGAAACAGCTTGACAGATGGTTTAAATCCAGCTACTTCTGTTCTGAGATTCACTCGCGAGGCACGCAGGTCCCGTGTTGGCGACACTCTGCTGTCGTGCCCTGCAGTCCGCCTGTACCTCCAAGCCATCTGGAAATCCCATGTCCCGAGAAAGCATCCCTCCTTCTGTGGAAAATTAGCGACTCTATTTTGGGCCTTTCAGGATATGTAACATGTCTTGAAAAATCAATAAAATTAGTTTTTCTCTGAGCGTGTCTACACACCTGCTGCTCATCCCGGGCAGCTGGAGACGCTTCCGTCTGTGTTGTGCCCGTCCATCTCCCGCTGCCCTTTCTTGTGATCGCTTTGCCTTTGGCCCATCCTTCTGTGCATCTGCCTGCCTGGCAAATGACAGAGCCTCATGTAGTCACCCGGGCAGAGCCGGATGGCCAGCTGGAACTGCAAGGCATGGGGCCCTCGTGACACCCTAGTCATTCCAGTTCTTTTTTTTAAGCATAAATCCCTTTATTTTAAAATTAATTTTATTGAGAAAGAAACAGAAATAAGATGGTTTCAAAACAGGTTAGTAGAACAGTTACAATCATTAATACATTGCATATTGTTGTCTTTGTAGTAGTTATTCATAGTATAAGAAGCAGACAGGATATCCTGTCCAAACACTATTAGTACACATCTTCCTTCTCACTGAACTAAGAGAAAGTAGCTGTATATCTATCCTAACTATTTTATATATATATTTTTTTCACTACAAATGGTCCTTCATTATATCTTCCTTTTTTGTTTGGTTTTGTCAGAGATGGGTATTCCATTGCCATTCAAATATTATGGGTGTGTGAATTCAACAAAATAATCCGATATAGTCCAGTAGTCAACTTGACAGTGACTTGAAAGAGCACTATTATCTTATTTACTAAAAAAAAAAAATTACCTATTAGAAAAGGGCAAAAATTGGTTCCTTATTTTTACAGAAAAAGCACCAAGAGCTCGGCAAGCGAGCACGCTACTGCCCGATAACTCAGTGCCTAAGCTGAAAGCGCAGCCGCAGGTATCCACAGAGGCCAGACATTTCTTCTGTTCTTCCTTCTCTTTCCCTTTTGTTTTTATTTTCTCAAGTGTTGGGATGCGGAAAAACAGCGGAAGCTAGTGTCTAGCTTGGGAAGATTCCGAGCAGGCAGTTAAGCTCATGATACCCTCATGACAGTGGACGCAAGCCACAGTTCAGGGGAGCGCTCGCCCAAGCGCACGGGAAGGTAGAGCTCACAGGTGGCACCGCGTAACCGGCCCCTTTACACGCCGATCTCACCCCACTCCGTTCCACCTTCTGAGGCCATCTGTGCCCACAGCCCACGAGGGACAGACGTGACTGTGAGAGCAGAGGGCAGTGCTGGGGCAGTAACTGTAGCCGCTGTCCCGCACGGCTCGGGGAGGGGCCTGTCACCACGCTCCGCCATCCTTCCCCGGCTCACTGAGAGCAGACTGTCCAGGTCTTAGGTGTTATTACATTGTCTGGGAGTATTCAAGTGCTCCCAAATGTTGGATTGGCTTCCAGGATGAAAAGCGAATAAGTGTCTGGCAATTTTCATTTCTGCACTTATCTCTGTCCTTTAATCTACATAAAAAAAATTAAAGAAAAATCTAGGGAGGAATAGCAAGGGGCTCCCGTGTGGATTCGGCAGGCGGGCAACCTAGGAGCTACTTCTCCTTTTGAGTCATGAAAGGCAGACCATGGCAGTCAGCCGCAGTGATCGCTGACACACAACGCCTGGGCTGCGAAGTCTGCACGCACAGTCTCTTCCGGGAAGCTGCCCTCTGAAGGTGTGGAGAGGACTTAGAGTCTTCTCCTTCTCCTTGGTCATGATAGGTGGCAGCCTGGCTGTCCAGTAGCTCCCTTACTACTCCAGGAAGTGTATGCAAAGTGCCTCTGTGGTCAGGCCACCAGGGTTCCCAGATGTGGCTGGGTAGGGGCATCATTGCCTGCCATTCCTCAGGGGCAGGTCATGTTCTCTGAGTAACCTACTGTGTGTGGGCTGTAGAGCTAAAGGTCTCTCTATGCTGGGCTGCGTCGGGTCCTGTGGCTCGCCTGCCGATAGGCAGCAGTCCTGTCTACTTTTCATAAGAGGAAATTAGAAAGGTCAAATTATTAGTCCAGTGTCTCGGAGCCAGCAAGTGGTAGAAGCCAGACCAAATGCAGTTCTGGTATTCTGACTCGTGTGCTTCAGTGCTTAAAGTTCAGAGAAGTGACTGCTTTGAAAATGTTTACGCAGTTGAAAACTTAGCAGGTCTATTTTTTTCATCGCATTTAAAGAAATCTGGTCAGGGAGCCAGGCGTACTAATTTTTCTAGCCACGGGGGTGGTCGAGACACAAGCCCTTAGCCATGTGGTTCCCCAGCTCTCTGCCTGGTGACATTTCCACTAGAGAGTGGAGAGTGAAGGCTGTGACGGGCCCCCAGGCTGGGCTAATGAAGATGGCAGCTGCTTCCTCGTGGGCATCATTTCCCCAATGACTACGCTGGTGAATTAAGTGTGTAACTCTTCTCCACCATCCCCCAAGGCAAGGAGAGAAGGCACCTCTGGCTTCAGTGCCTTCTCTCTTATCCCAATCTATTCTCAGTGAAGCTATTTTAGGGCAATTGAGTTTGGGTAGCAATAAAAGATTTTACACCCAAATCTATTTCAGAGGAGTCCAGCCTCAGCACAGTGCACACGTATTAGGTGACAGAGTCACTTTTCCCAGACAGGAGGCGATAAAACTGCGGGTTGCATTCGTGTGCAGAGCCTGCAGGACAGAAAGTGAGTGAGTGGCAGCGAGGTCCCGAAGTCCAGCAGAGAGGAGACTCGCTGACGGTGCTGGGCCCGTTCTGATTCTGACGCGTGGTGCTGCAGGTTAGCCAAGCAGCTTTGGGAAATGGACTCGAGTTGACAGACAGAAGCCACCCTTCCCCATAGACACCCTCAGGGCCAGCCTGGTGCTTCTGGTAACTGCAGCTACCTCCTTCCTTATGAAACCTATGGCCATTTGGTTTTGGCTATTTGGACTGCTTTTGTTTGTTTGTTTGTTTTTGGAAAGTGTCTCTGAGCTGCTCAGTCCGCCCTTGCACTCCCGAGCTCAGAGTCCCCTTGCTCCGGCCTCCCCTGGTCATCCGAACTCCAGCTTGGTGGTGCTTAGGGCCCAGTAATGAGAAGCCGGTTTTCCTTGCTCTTAACAGAGAAATGTGATCTTTGAAAAAATTATGTAGGTGGAGAGGGAGAGAAGGTCCTAATAACACCAAGATTTATTTTAAATAATGTGAATGAAATTAATGAGCAAAGAAATTGGAAAAGTTAATTGTGCATCCTATCGGCTTGGCTGCTCCCCTTGCTTCTGTAAGGACAAGTGAGTGCAGCAGGGCTGTGTGAGAGCTAGCTCAGGGGTTTCCAGGAAAGGGGCATTTTGCTTGGACTGATGTGCACACCGTACCGGCCCGGCGGTCCCCTACCTGGAAAGGCTTCTAAGCTTCACGTCTTGTGAAGGCAGCAGCTCTTGGCTCAGCCGAATTCGTGTCCATTACAGCTCGGCTTAGCTACAGATCTCTACAGCGGTCTGCTCGCTGCTGTGCAACAATAGAGCATCGATTTCTCGGGGCTGAGGATTGACAAAATCCTCGCATTGAAAACCTGTCTTGTTGCTGGCATCTTACCTGGGAAACTGGGAGCTGAGTGACATGGAATCCATTCCTCTCCACAGAGAGGCTCAGAAGTTGCCCAGACCAGAGGGACAGAGCCAGGTGAGCCCTCGCTCCTCCCTCTTATTCGCCCTGTGTCTCTGAGCAGGTGCTGTACCTCCCCTGTGAGTCCCTGTCTTCACCTGGACAGAAGCATACAGGGCAACAGAGCCTGGAATACTAGCTGCTCAGAACTGCTGTTTGCTATTAATACTCTACCTTGAAGGGCAGCGGCAGTGCTGAGCACAGTAGCCCTGATGGGAAGGTGTTTGCTGGCCTGAAATAATATCATGAAAGCAAAGCACTCGACATAAACCAGGTTCTTGGAAGCACAAATTGCTGGCCCTCTTCTCGGATCCCCTGTGTCCACTTTCACATTCTCAAGGCTTCACAGGTATTTTCCTACCTAAGGCAGAAATAGGCTCAACTTCCACTCCCCAAAGGGAGACAGAAAATGGCTCAAGGCCTTCGGTTTCTTTTCTCTGTGCATACTTCCCTTGCTTCTCCAGACAAAACATCACCCAGAAATAGAATTTCCGGAAAAGAAAACCAAAAGATACGTCAGCTTAGGCCTGGCCACAGCAAGAGCAGGGACAAGTCAGAAGAGACAGACGTGCTTAATGGCCAAAGCATTTGTCCAAAGGAATCATTTTCACTGGCCAGGAGCCCAATTAAACCTGTAAAATGTAAATCCCGAAAATCAGATTAACGAGCCAGTCGTTAGTAAGGAAAGGCCCAGCTAATTCTGTGTTTAGCGTGACGGATGGGCCCGGAGCAAATAATTGGATGACATTCATCAAATGTAAAATACAAGGTGTCACTGAGAGGGAAAGTGGTAATAATCTCTGGGATTTACAATGCCAGCAGATTTGCTTGTAAGGAAGAGAAAAGTTCATCAAAATAGATTCATAGTCGCTAAATTCTTCCTTCCTTGTGTGGCTGCCAGCGGGCCACACAAGTGATTGTGGAGAGGCCGCACACGCTTCAGGCAGGCGTCACTGTCATGCTGGAAGACTCTGCCCTGGAAGGTGGCCTTGGAGCTTCTTTATGGCCTGGGATTAGTCTTGAAACACTGGAGCAAACCAGCCCCATCTGGGTCTCCTGGGTTAAGCTGATTAATCCCAGAAATCCATTACTCAGGTCTGCACTGATCTTTGTTCTAGACAGGACTCTGAGGCAGGGCATCCCTGGCCTGGCTTCTGGTCAGGCATGCCATAGTCCACAGGTGTTGCTCATCCTCAGGCAAGGTGCTCCTCAGCTGGGGCGCCTGTGCAGTCACGCAGGGGAGGCGAGCACGAGCTAAGGGCTGGGCCAGCCCTAGGACAGTCATTCCCCTTTGAGAAGGGACAGGAAGGGGGCATAACAAGGGCATGATAGTTCCCAAGGAAGCCTCTTCATTTTGGAGCTCTGGAGAGAAACTTCGATACATTGTCCCCCTGCCACATACGCTGGGGCGAGAACGGAGCCCCCGACTCCTGGAGAGAGCCATGGCTCTTCTAGGCACCTCCCACGCAGCACTTCTCACCCCTGGGGTCCGGGGCCCACAGTTCTACCGCTCTGGCATCTTGGGAGTGGCTCCAACCCTTTGGCTCCTCTTGGCATGGCCCTAGCGGCACTCTGCTGTAGCCCGCCCCTGCGGCACATCTCTGCCAGGTCCCAGGGCTCGCAGGGGCAGCTTTTAAGTGGCAGTGGCCACGCCTGCGTATCCCGCGTGTCCTGTGCACTTGCGTTGCTAGTGCCATGCGGGAGCTGCCTAGATTTGCTCCTGTGCCCTCCAGAGTGGTGAGCTGAGCCACAGCTGCCTCACAGCAGGGAGTGCTGAGCAGCGTCAGGCAAGCAGAGACGTGACACAGGGCCGGGCAAGCAGCCGTGAGGCCTCCTGTTCTCCCTGACTCTGCTCTGTCTCTAGGCCCTGGCTCTCCGGGTGTGCGGTGACAGTGGCAGCCACCTAGATCACCTGAATGCTTTACGCTAGTCCCCTCATTGTCCTGACTGACATTGCGTGTCTTCCTAGTGACACTGACCTCCTGGGGGAGTGTTTCTGTGGCCACAGCCTTGGTGTCCACTTCCAAAGGCCCCTTGTTATTCTTGTAGTGGCCAAGCTGAGAATTTTCCAGGCCTTTAAGTTCTGCTTTCCTTTGTACCAGACATTTCCTATGATTTATTTTTCTCACCTCAGATTTTGCCGAGCAGTCAAGGGCCTTTTGCACTCTGTTCGGATGTTTCTGCTGCTAAGTATTCTAGCTCGTCGTCGGCCATGTTTTCTAGGAAGCATTAGGACACAAAACTTCCGCCCCGGCCTCTGCCACTTTACAGCAAGGGTTTGCAGTGCCCTGCTTTTCATTTCTGCCTAAGATCGAGTTGGCACTGCGCTCAGTCTGCCTCGGCCCACGTGCTGATCGTGCCCCCGGCTGATGGGCAGGTCTCAGCGCTCTCTGTAGATATCCTCTTCAGAACCTTCTCCTAAAGCACCTTTATTATTCTGTTCATGGCAGTACAGGCTTTTGCCAGCATTCATTTCAAAGCTATTCCAGCCTCCCACCTGAATACTCAAGCAGTGCCATGTGCCACAGCCACGGATTGTGGTATCTGTCACCAAGGATCAAACGCCTCACCTCTCAGAGCCAGGGTCTATCTCAGACTATTGCTACTGCTAGACAACATCCTGAGACTGAGTACTTTATCAACAAGAAAAGTTTATTTCGCAGTTTCCATAGAGACTGAGAAGTCCAAGATCAAAGCGTGATCATGAGGCTTGGTGTCTGGCAGGGCCCAGCACTGCTTGCAAGGTGGTGCCTGGCTTGTCATGGCCACACGCGGCAGAAGGGAGAGAGAGGCAGGAGAAGGCTGCTGTCATCCCTGCAGCCACCGTAAGGCACTCGTCTCATCCCACCGCAAGAGAAGGGCCCTACTGGCCTCACTGCTTCCTGAAGGGATGCAACTTTTGATACAATTGCATTGAGCATTTAATTGCAACATAAATGTTGGAGACGGCACAAACATTCAAACTGTAGAAGCAGCATCATACAGGAATTAAGAAGGCCACAGCGTTGTAGTAAGACACGAATAGTCCCAGGCACACAGACAACGTGTGCACTCCGAGGGGAACCGCAGCCGGGGGTGGTGGCTCATGCCTGTGACCCCGGCCTGCAGCAGGAGGCGTGCAGATTCCAGGCTGTGCTGCAATAACCTGTCTCAAAAATAATAATGATTTTTCAAAAAGCTCAAGAGTTGATTGTCGGGAGAAATTACAATGAATCGGTGGCATCAGAAATCCCTTCTGTGAATTCATGAGTTCACAGAGGTTTGCAGCCTTGGCTGGAGGGACACAGGACCAAAGGAGGGTGGCAGGAGCCATAGAGATGCCTTTAGAGACTCGGATTATGCTTGGAGAACCTCTGGTCTCGCTCTCTTCTTGTGGCCGCTTCACGGCTTAGGCCCTTGCTCAGCACCCCTGAAGCACAGTTACTGTGTTCTCTTCTGAATAGGGAACTTCCACAGGTTGTGAGAGAGACGATCTGGGTGTGTACAGAGCAGCCCAAGGTGCAGCGGAGCTGAGGCGCAAGGCGGTGGTTGGGGAGGATCGTCCCTGCAAACACAGCACCTTGCTCTCCTTCAGCCCTCGGTGACTCAGAAGCCTAGGTGGGCCCTGGCAGTGCTGGAGAGCGGCATGTGTCTGCAGTCACATTCCTGGCGGATGCAGCTGGGGCTGGGAGGAAGTCTCCACCTGGCCAGCCTCAGGGGCGTGTCTCCTAGGACGCAGGTCCGCTTCCCTGGGTGCATGTTTGGTCCCAGGGGGTTCTGTACAGAGAGCTGGGTTTTAATCATATGATAGGTGACCAGAGGGTATATTCTGGGGCATCAAAAGCTTAGTAGTAATAAATAAATAAATAAATAAATAAATAAATAAATAGGCTGGGGAGATGGCTCAGTGGAATAAGCGCTTCCCTGGTTAAGTGCAGGGGCCTGAGTTCAATCCCTGGTTCCACCAAAAAAAAAAAAAGCTGCTTAGTAGTGGGAGGAGGTTCTTCCTTGGAGGTGACAGGAGCCTGTCAGGACAAAGCCAGGGAATGACTGGGCAACTTTGTGAGCACACTAAGTGCGGTTGAGCTGTGCATGTTTTACTGGTGAGGGTGACTTACATGAATTTCACCTCAATATTTTAGAGCTTTTTCATCACTTTAAAATGGAGTTCAGAGAACCAGACTGACCTGGAGAGGAGGCAGGCCCAGGGCAGTGAGGCACTCAGGAGGGCTGGCTCACAGCTGCTGAGGGCCCAGTTCTGTGGTGCTCAAGGCGGGCTCCCCAGACCAGCAGCAGTGTCGCCCGGAACTTTAGTGGAAGAGAAAATGAAACTCTCACCCAGTTCTGTTGACTCGGAGCTGGGACCCGGCAGTATGAGTTTCAGCAAAGTGATTCTGAGGGATATTAAACTTTAAACTGTTGATTGAGTTCTTCAATTGGCAGGTGTGCTTACACGGATTCTTTTTATATTTAAAAATAAAACCAAATCAAATAAATAGGATCCTGCAGTGACTAAGGGTGACTGTGTATCCAGATCCAAAAATTATTTTTTAATCTAAGGCTAAAGCTAAAGGCTTACTTTAAAAAGAAGTAAGAAAGACTCGTTAGCACTTGCTAATTTTAATGCACCAATGCCCCTCACAACAACAGAGCAACAGCAGTTCACGGCAGTATCTCGCCAAAATAGAAATGATTAGTGACACAATATAAGAATGGCTCTAATTAGAAAACAGAGACCTAGAATGCCCCTGGCCATCCCACAGCAAACCAGCCTTTCCTTCTCCGAGCTTCCCAGACCACGCCTGGGCACCACAGTTCTCCCGCAGCTCTGCTCTGCATTGATTCTGACATCTGTGGTACCTGGCAGCTTGGGCCATGCGCTCTGTGGGCTTCCGATATTTGCAAAGGCAAAAGGCCACAATGGTGGAGAGGCCTCTCTAGGAGGCAGGAGCAAAGGGTGGTCTCTAGTAGAGGTGCAGGGTCTGTTCTGCTCCCTGCACTTGCTGTGGACAGAAGCCTATGCAGGACTGAGTGGGCAGCCTGGCTGGGCACCAGCCACGGCCTGGGCCTCCCTGAGGGCGGGGTGTGTGCTGGGAGCAAAGGCTCCCTCAGCACAGCAGCTTGGTCCTGCTTATGGTCCTGCTATTCTCTCTGAACAGGCCCTGTTAACTTCTCTGTGAATGTTAATTTCCCTCGAGTTAGGACAACTAGGCATAGCGCTGCCACCTGCAGAGCTGTGCCACGTTGGCGAGGACTTTGCAGAAAGCCTGGGCAGGGGACCATCTCTTGGAGTAGTTCACAAGTCATCTAATGAATACTCCACTGTCTCCTAAGACAGGCTTGTCCCTGTCACACTCTTCCCACACCCAGCTGGAAGACAGCAGAGCTGTGTTTCAAACCCAGGACTTGTGAATTTCAATGCTGGAGTCTTTTCTGTAGAGTTCCATTGCCTTAAGCAACTTGTATACAGACAGCAGCGATGAACATCTGCTCAACACGTAGTGTTAGAGACAGGAAGAGCAGAAGGTGCTCTGAGGGGAGGTGAAGGTACAGTCCACGGTAATAAGACTTTTGAGCAATGGTAACTATTTAGATGCACAAAAAAGACCTTGGAGAACTGTGTCATGGTTGCAGAGGATGAATAAACTATTAAAAATAAACAGAACATGGGTGCAGTCCATGTCGATGGCCCCTCCATTGTCCAAAATGCAGAGTTAATTCCTGCTCACGCAAAGCATGGCGGCCAGCAGAAAGGTTGTCTCCCCACTGCCTTAGTTATGTCAGGGCCATGAACCTGGAACAACACAGAGTTTTATGGGATTGGAGCCTCAAAGTCAGGAAGGGAACATTCTCTAAAAGGTAATGACAAACCTGCCCTGGTTGTTGGTCTAGAGCCTGGTACTTCACCACATGTCCATGATCTTCGGTCCCATCTAACTTCTTTGTGTTTCCCCCATGATCCAGGTCACAACTGGTGGAAGAGCCAGCTACTACGTGTCCTACCGAAGAGAGGCCTTTGCTCAGATAAAGCTGCCCAAGTACTCCTTGCCAAAGGTATGGCTTGGCTTGAACCGCTGCCCTACAGCTGGGCTGGCTGCCGTGGTGCATGGTGGGAGGCCTGAGCAGGGTTGGAAGACTCTTGATGTTCCCCCTGACCTACGTCAGGGTGCTTGGCCACCGCTCTCGTTGCTGAGCCTGGTGTCGATGTTCGCCTTCCAGTGGGCCTGAGCTCTGACTTCCTGTGGCTCGAACATCTGGCATGGCCTTGGGCCCTCTCCCAGAGGTAGCGGTGAACACAGCTAGGCTTCAAAATCTCTTCTGAGCCCACTTCTTTTGCAAAGGCCTTATTTGTTTAATTTTAATTTTTATTAGCGCATGCTTGCAGTACAGGATGTTTACCTTCACTGCACATAGCACCTGCTAATTTATTTTCATCGCCTTCCCCAGCCCCCTTTATTCTTTTTTTTGGTATCATGGATTGAACTCAGGACCTTGCACAGGCCAAGCTGGTGGCTTTCTTGCTGTCCCTACATTGCAAGGGGAAGTGCAAGCACATGGTTTACATTTCCACTCCTTTCTACTGCTATGACTAATTAAGATGAGACCATTTACTGGGATATTCAGATCATTTGGTGACACTGCAACTCTGTCGTTGGAGCATTATACAACCTACTGTGTGGACACCATTCCTCTTGAACATCTGCTTCAGGGCGACAGAGCTAATGCCCTCAGTGTGAGCAGGACAGGACATAATTGTCACTTAAGGAGTCCACAGAGAAGCGTTTCTGGTTGGGACACATACCAGGTGAAGGTGGCAAAGTGTGCACCTCTGAGCTGATGGTCAGAACGTGTGTTGTGAGAGGCAAAATAGACACGGAAGTGAGATTAGAGAGAAAGGATGCGGTTGATTCTCCGTCCCTGGTGTTTCTGTTCTTTCTGCTCTTCGTGCATGTATGCGTTCATTCCCTGGTTTGCACGTCTGCTTCCTCTTTTACACACCCGTCCATCTAGTCTTTCTTCCATTCAAGGAGGGACTTGTGCAGGCGCTGAGCCAATGCTTTGGGTGGAGAATGAAGGAAGATGCAGTTGGCTGCTGCCTTCCTGGAGCTCAGTCTGGAAGAGAAGACAGATGCTCAATGGCGTGCTGTGGACACAGGGAAGGTTGAGGACCACCTTGGCATAATGGGTGAAAATACTCAAACGTAGATAGTGAGGACTCTTTCCTACAGAAAATATTAAACTGTTATAAAGAGGAGAAGCAGCTATCCCTGTGAGCAAGGGTGGGAAGGGAGCTGAGCAGACGGCAGTGGTTCCTTGGCATATGGGATCCAGGACCTTGTGAACGCCCAAGTCTGGGGATGGCCAAGTCCTTTCCATAACGTGGGGTAGTGGCTCTGCATAATCTACACATACCTTTTGCATAGCACAGATCTCTTGTGGATTACCTACAACACCTGCTAGAATATGAACACTTTTGCTACTTATATAACATTGAAGTACTTAGACCTATACTGTAACAGTTCTCTATTATGGGACTAGATATTGTACTTTGTTGGTTCGAGAATAATGACAGTAAGGTCAGGTCGAGTGCATGTAGCACATTTCCAGGCCTCCCTGCACTTTGCACCCACTGTTAGCTGACTCCGTCCATGTGGCCAAAGGTCCAGCCATCCCTTGCAGGCCCGATTTTAAGAGCGAGCATGGTTCAAATGACACAAACCATCTCGAGAGCCTGCACTGTGGAGAGCCAGAGGAGTCGGTGGCTGGGCAGGGCTCACCTTAAGAAGTCCGGGGGCTGGGAGAACCAGTTCCTCGCTTTCTCTTCCTTCACTGTGATCGGGGTCCACAGAACCGCTGGTTAAAGTCGCAGTTGTAGAATGTGCCCGCCAGACTTTCTCAGCTGAATCAGGAAAGGAGGGTCCTGCCTAGAGACAGTTAGAGAGAGAAGACCCAGACTCATCCTTTTCCTAAAAGAGAACGCCCCTCCGCAGTAACCTGAAGGCTCTAAGCACTGGCCTAGGAAATGAGTTTCGGGAACTTTCCAAGGTGTCTCCCCGTGTAGGACTCATTTGGCCTCTGTGTGTGGGCATATTTTACGTATTTTAACCTTCTTACGAAAACAAACATTTCATTGGCCTGGGCAGCGCGGCTGCGTGTGAGGACAAATGAGCTCTGGAACTGATCACTACCCTAGAGCTCCTCGCTAATGACCAGCGAGCCACGGCGGCATATTGTGGGGGAAGGACGCCCACGCAGGCTGCCTGTCCGCGGGCCCCGTCCGGAGCAGCTCCTCATTAGTACGAGGGCTGCTGTGAATGTAGCTGGAGAGCTATTGATCCCCTTTACTAGCTGGTATCGGCCCAGCTTTTCATAGTCGAGACTGATGAGGTGGAGACAGGGTGGAAGAAGGTCGGTGCTGTGTGTGGTTTAAAAATGGAAATGCCATTGAGGCAAGTTGCTGCTGTTCCCTGCAGCACTGAGGGCTTGCAGGCATCTGGATTAAAAGTCAGTGTGGAACGCGCCCTGCCTTCAGTGCCCGCATAGCTCAGCTCAAGGCCTCCCTGTGTGTTCCAAGCACGCACCGCACAGCTGCGTGATGTGGAGAACTCAGCGGAGCAGCTTTGGGCTGTGCTCTTCCTAACTCCATACCCAGGAGTCGGCCGGCACTTCAGTTGGTGGGCATAAAAAGCAAGGTCCTGGGGAGGGAGTGGTGACAGATGACAGGGACTAGTGGTGTCCCTGGGGGCAGCACTTGACTTTCTGAGCAGGTATCCTGAGCTTTCCTCCCAGCTCTGCCACTTACTTAGCCATGAGCTCAGCGCTGTGAAATGGGGATTAGAATGTTGAGCGACAAAGTCTTCAGCATTCGATGAGTACTAAAGTGCTTACTACAGTGCTTAACAAATCTAAGGGACACATGTGACCCCAGTTAAGTAATTCTGGTGCTCTTAGCCTGCCTAGCACGGAGCTCAGTGTTCAAGGTGGAATCGCATCTTGCCGACTTCAGTGCCGATGCTGCCTGACTCTCCCTTTGCCCCTCGTGTGGTAGGCCCTCTTCTGACCCCTAGTTTCTGGCTCTATTCTTAACTTGCTACTTTGATAGTCATGTACATGGGAGGAAATTGCGCGCGCGTGTGTGTGTGTGTGTGCTTGCTGTGGGGGACTCAGGTCATTAGTGCGTTGAGCTTTGAGCCCAGCACTGTGGAGCAGAGCAGAGGTTAGGGAACGCCCTGCTGATGCTTTGCTCTTGGGAAATGCCTTCTACAAAGAACAGCTCCCACCACGCGACTCCCACATCTGCCTGGTTTACCTGTAGCAAGGCCAGATTCTCATCCCATATCTCCTAAGTGATCAGTTGAGTGTCGTCCTGCTGGCTGGTCTGGATGGAATGTCTGATACTCGGCTTGACCAAAATGAACCTTGGCTTTCCTCTTACCCAGTGCCTCAGAACTTTGGGCTCATACTTGAGCTTTTGCAAGTCCTGGAAGCTTAACGAATGTTGGAAGGACAGCAGCCTCTATTAACTGCCCCTTGGAGAGTCACTGGACCCCAGAGAAGCCGATGTCCCCTTCTGCTCTTCCTTCAGGCTGCCCATACACCACCGCCTCCCAGTTCTTCCCAGCTATATTATACTTTTTCCCAACAAAAGCCATTTTTTCCACCTTCCCTCTGCGGTGCTTACAGATATTATCAGCTGGGTATTCTTGCAGTAGTGTTTTCTTACCTAAGTCTGAGTAGATGGTTGTTATTTGACAGTAGAATGTAATTTATCCTACTTTGAATGATAAAAGAGAGGAGAGAGGAATATGTCTTAGGAAATTTATTTCAATAATGGTGACCTTAGATTTTACACTTGTACAAATTTATCCTCCGATGCTGTGTCACAGCCTCACTTCTCAAAAAGCCATCTGCAATTGCAACTTCTTTTCTCACCTTCTGTTCACTCTTCGACCCAGTGGCGCGCATTCTCTACCCCCATCCACATATGTTCTATTTCACAAAAAAATCCTCCAGCTACTGTCACCAGTGGCCACCTACAGGCAAATGTAATAGCCATTTCTGTTGTTTGTTCATCTCTGGAGCACATGACACAAAAATTCCACATTGGATCCTCCTCTCCTTGACAGCATTTTATTCCCACTTCCTGCTTTGGCTGTCCCCCTTCTGGCCTTACTCTACATGTTGACACTCCTGAATTCTTGCATACACTCCCATGTCCCCCACTGACCTCATCCTGTCTCTCATACAGGTCAATACTACATCCACGTCCACAGCCAGCGTCTCTCCATGGTGCTCTCCATGTAGTCAACTGCCCATTTGAAGGGAATTGAAATCTTCTTTTGAAAAAATCCCATGTCACCAGCCTATGACTGACTCCAAGCCACCACCATATGTTGCTTATGCCTCATTTGTCTCTTCTCCTAATGTCCAGACTCCAAGACTTATTGTGTAGACTTTTATTATATGTCTACTATGGGCCAGATGCCCTGCAAATACTAGAGATAAAATGAGAATGACAGTGTTCTGCCTTCTAGAATCTTATGGTCTAATGAGCAAGGAAGGCATCCTTAAATAATCGTACAAGTGCCTCCTTAACCATGACTGTAAAGAAAAAGCACACAGTTGTGCAGGTCAAATATCTGAAGCACTGCTGATATGTCCGTCTGCAGCTCCCCTGTGTAATTTACCTTTACCCTCATCAGCCCGTTTCACAGGGGTCTCATGAAGAACCTGCTGCCTTAGTTCAGCCCCTCAGGCATAATTACCTAGGGTAAGGCAGTGTCCTGTACGTTTCCTCCCTTGGGTCTGGCATTGCCCCACTAGATCCCCTCCTCACACTGATTCCATGATGAAAGAGGTCACTGAAGAGCCTGACCTTGGCATGGAGCAACTCTGAGCATGCCTTCTCTCACCTAACACATAGGGCAAACTGTGTACTACCTTGGGAGAACAGGTTAGGTGTCCCCCAAGCCCCTTGGGATCAAGCCAGCCATCTCTGTCCAACTTCTAGCAGAGGAGACCTGCTGTTGAGCTGTACAGAGCTGCATACATTTATATGCCTGTAAGTGGAATCTTCTCTCTTCTTTGTAAGCCTCTGCATCCCACTCACCATATTTGGTGTCTCTAGTGCAGAGCTTGGTCAATCTGAAAAAGGTCACCAG
Source organism: Octodon degus (assembly GCF_000260255.1). Taxonomy (NCBI): domain Eukaryota; kingdom Metazoa; phylum Chordata; class Mammalia; order Rodentia; family Octodontidae; genus Octodon; species Octodon degus. Next base: position 4,813,621 of record NW_004524618.1, read on the forward strand.
AAACTGTGACGGATCCACTGTCAGGTGCCTTTATGGAATCAGGTTCTACCCTGCTCCCCATCTCTCAGATGTGGCATTTGGCACATAGAAAATGCTTAGTAACAGAGGTGACTGTATAATCAGTGACGCCATCATATGCCCAGATTGTAGGAAAATGTTTCAAAAACATGGAGACAGTTTCAACCATCATTCATCTAAGAAGTCACAAGTTTGAATTTTGACAGAGCACCCATGATTCTCTTAAATTATTGTTGGCAGGGAAGAGGGGAGTGTTACTTATCATTACTTGCCAAATACAAACACTTATATGATTTATTTTACATTCTTCAAATACAAAGTTTTGCAAGATCTCAATATGAGTGTGTTCACTGCATTTTCCCTCCCTCAGTTTCACCCTTCATCAGCAGATTTATCTTTGTATGTTCTTAGAACCGTCGGGGAGGGGAGGGACACATGCCTTAGACTTAGACTGAGGTAGCCAGAGTCAAGAGAAGCTTTCTTATTGCTGCAAGTCCTGTTGGGCCAGCTTTATTTAATAATATGCACTTATTTGTCCCTGCAGGCTAGAGATCGTAGCTGTTACTGGCTGACCTCTACTTAATCATAAGATCTATTTAGAAAGGGGTCACAAGGCTCAGGGTTTCTCAAGGAGTGATTTCCTAAGGTTTAGCTATAACTAGATTCATTTGGAGGGCTTATCCAGATGGTAGCATCTAAGATTCCCCACCAGGCATGGAGGATCGTTATCTCAAGTGGGGGGATGCATGAGGAAGGGGTGCACATCCTTTTGAGATGTCTGGATCGACCTGGGCATGGTGGTGTGTGTGTGTGTGTGTGTGTGTGTGTGTGTGTGTATGCGTAATCCCAGACACTTAGACCACTAGAGCCTGTGGGTTAACTCCCAGTTATCCACTCCCAGCCTAGAGCTCATAGTGGGAGCCTGTTTCTTATAAAATAAAGGATATGCAAAGAAGAAAAGAAAAGAATATGAAGCAGAAAAAGCTTGAGTTGCACGCGAAGATCTCCATGTTATTTTTTTATGTAGTGATGTTGTATTCTTTATTGACGTGTGGCTTAAAAATGTAGATTCTGAATTAAGATTGTGTTGGGTGTAAATTTTAATAACATTGATTGCTAGCTAGGCAGCTTTGGCAAGCTGAGGGATTTTCAAGCAGATTTCCTAGAATCTTAGATGCCAGAGAGCAGTCTCTTATCCTGCAGTCCGGATAGCTGTTCCACAGGTGACGGAGCCCAAGGGGTAGTTTCTAAATGTGTACTCACAGCAAACCTGGATGCCTCTAATTTTGACCATGGCCTGGTGTTTTCAGTTGTTTATTTCCATTTAATTTACCTTAACTTAGTCTCAAGTAACTTAGTCGTTCATTTTTATGACCAAAACATCTGGAGAAAGCCAGGCTTTTCCATTGCATTTTGTATAGGGTGAATTTAATCTCTATTTGCTACAACTGCCCTTTCCCCTCCCACTGAGTCCTTGGGCATTCACTGCACACCAACACAACGTGCTTTCCCCACATGGGTTTTGAGGGGAAGCCTTCTTTCTATTTTCAAGCAGCTCAGCAGGAAACTATAATGCTACAAGATGTGTAAACACAGATGAGCAAACAGCAAGGTCTTAGTCAAGGTGACCTAGAGAGTTCAAGGCCAGCGGCTTTTGGACAACAGATCTGCAGCAAAATATCTAGGGTTTCTTCTTCCTGTTTCTCCTATCTTCCAGTTGCCCAAATTAAATGGAATAGTTCCTTTATGAGTCATTTTCGTGGTGCTGTTCCTGGTGCTGACATCAAAGGCATTCCTGACCTTTTTACTTGGAATGATTTCTAGAAAATATTTGTCAAATAAACCAGAGGCTGAACCCAGCTCGACTGTTAACTTACTGTCAGCCACAGTTTCTTGGGGTCCTGTCACACTGTGTTCCACCACAGGGCAAAAGTAATTCTCCTTCTGTGATCACTTCTGGGATGTGGAGCTAGCTGCGTATTTAAGATACAGCAATTTTATGCCAACGTGTTGTGACAGCATAAGCTCCTGAGATAAAGGGCTTAGATCTCTGTCCTCCGCATACAGAGCCTAAGTGTGTGTGCAACCTGCCCTTGTAAATTTTTTGAGTTGTGGGCTATGAGGTTTTGTTTTAGGAATCACCCAGATCAAGATTATAAAATAAAGTGACTTCAAGGATTAGGCAGGTAATGAGAGTATGTAAGTGGTAGATAACAAGAAAATGTGGGCATGCAAGGCTGAGATCCCCCAGTGGTGCTGCTGCTGCTAAAATGCCAGGGATTCAGATATTCAGCACAGAGTATGGTCAAACGAGTGTCTTGCGACCATTGTTGATTCCACTGGCCATCTGTTCTAAATCTCTGATGCAGAGGCTACGTTTCCAAATGGTGAGAAGCTAATCACTCTGTTAGCCAAATTCCAGAGGCTTAAAACCTAGTCCTGCCATTTACAAGCTATGTAATCAGAAGCAAATTGGTAAATTTCGGTGTCCCCTACTTTGTCCTTCAGTAGAATCAACATAATCATGCCATCTTCATTGCAGAATTATTTTCATTTCTATTGGGAAAAAAGACATCAATATGACTTAAAAAATACCCAGATGTAAAGCAGCAAGCTTTTCATTTTGAAGCAGAGAAAATTAACGTATGGGAAGACTGACAGTTACACGGCCACATAGCTGGCTTGGCAGTGCTGTAGGGCTTAACACACTACATTTCAGGTTGGGTGTTGTAGAATGTCCCTGGGCTGGGGGTCTTCTATATCAGTGATTTTCAAACGTGACTTAAACGTAAAAGCATCGCATTCTTCCTCAACGTTTACTTCTAAAGTACTGCAGAGAACTCCAGTGCACACAATGGATTCATGTGGTGCGGCTGTAGTTGAAGCAGTGTGAGGGATTTAGAGCCTGACACGTCAGCTGTGCCTGATGCTGAAGGCTGTAAAGTAAAATGCATGAACAACTGCATGGTAAAATTTATAAACAAAAGTTAAGATCAGAAGACAAGATATGGCCTGTCTTCTTTGCATGTGTGAGCTTTCTCTAACAAACCTGTTATCACTAACACTAATTTTCAGATATAAAAATAAAAAACGAAAGTGGATGAATCTCTTGAAGCCAGGCAAAATACTACCCCCAAAGCCCCTGACACTCATCTTCCTGTCACTTGGCAAGAGCAGAAATCATGAAGCGCATAATTTGTAGTCTTGGTCTGGCACTGAAGCGTTTTTCGCTGCCTATCACTCAAGCTTTTTCTCTACGGTTTCATAAGTCACAGTAGCTCTTTGGGGTCCCGATGGGCAGGGAGACCCGGAGATCTGCTGCCTGACGGGCCTTCCTTTTCCTCACAGGACATGCACATCATCAGCACAGACGAGAACCAAGTGTTCGCCGCGGTCCAGGAGTGGAACCAGAACGACACCTACAACCTCTACATCTCGGACACCCGTGGGGTCTACTTCACCCTGGCCATGGAGAACGTGCAGAGCAGCCGAGGGCAAATGGGGAACATCGTTATCGAGCTGTATGAGGTATGCAACTGAAATGGTCCCTTCCCTGGGCTGACCTTCCTTTTTCATAAGCTGCGGTATGGTGAGCACAGGCACTGGAGTCCTGAGTTTAGATACTGCAGGCACCACTTCGTGCTTGTGGCTTAAGAAATGGGACATAGCTTCTCTGTACCCAAGTTGCAGGAGAATGGAGAAGAATACTTAGGCAAAGAGATTATTGTGAAGTGAGAGATGTAGTGGCTGCCTCAATATGGTTGATGTTCTTGTTTGTGTGCACATTAATTCCAGCCCGAATTGAAGGTCCAGGACCTCATGTGGCTTTTCAAACTCTGTGGTCTTTATGCACCTGAGGTACCAGAATAGTAATGTTTGCATCTAAGGTATTTGGAAAGTCAACTTGCTGAACATATTTTAGAGGAAAAAAGGAAATGATTACAGGCAGGATGCCAGCAATTGCCACCAAATGCCAGGGGTGGAGTACGAAGGAGTGCCTCGATGTGAGTGCGTCACTTAGATTGATGTGGAGCTTTCTGGTTTGGGATTTGTTTGTGCAAGTTACAGGATGATTGCTCTAATGAAACCAAGTGCTTCCATATAGGAACTAGACTTTTGTGGTTGTACATCTTTTTGTAGTTGTTGTTGTCCTTTTGAGACAAGGTCTCACTATGCACTTCAAGCTGGCCTTGAGTTCACTTTGTAGCCCAGGCAGGGCTCAAGTTCACAGCAATCCTTCTGCCCCAGCCTCCCAAGTGCTGAGATCACCGCCATGCCTCGTTAGGAACTAGAGTTTTAAAAACTAGTTTCTGGTGACCTAAAGACCTGGTGTTCTTTAATACCTCTGATGACACAGCATAACATTGTAGTCCTAAGTACAGTGAAGAGGCTGATTTCAGACTGACAGCAGCAAGGGACGAGTGTTACTCTCCTCTGTTAAAAAACATGGGGCTGGTCCTCAGATCCGTGCTGCTTGTGATGCTTGACATACTCATGGAAGGGAGAGGTGTCTTCTGTGAGCAGTGGCCTCGGGTGGCCTGGGCGAGGGGCTCCCTTGTGGCTTTGCTGTCCCTGGAGTGGGAGAGGCTGAGGGGGCAGTGTGAGGAATTCTGCCTTGCAGAGGCCCTCAACTGGGCCAAGTGCAGCATCCCTGCACTGCCAGCTTGGCTGGCGACTCAGGTACGGAGAGTGGTAGAGTTACCGAAGACCACAGCTGTACTACCAGGCAGAGGAATGGGAATGCAAAGGCCTGGTGTCAGTGGAAACGCATTTCAAAACAAAAGTGAATGAACATCCTTGGGTAGAAAAACAAAATCAGTAGAAATACCCAGATTTCTACAGCATACATGACAAGCGCTGAGATGATTCCCTTTAACAACACAGTTCCAGTTCAGGAAGTGTCCCAGCTTTTCCCCTAGAGGGTGAAGACTGGCAGTGATGACTCAAGAGAATGTGTAGTGTTGCGCCAGGGTGCAGGAGACACCAATGTTATTGGCGACAAGTTACACCATCAGTAGGGTTTGCTTGAATGTTCCCAAGACTGAGGCCATTTCAAGCTCCTGTTTGCCTGAGTGAAGTTATAAAGGTAAGCTGTTTATTCGCGGCCCTGCGACCAGAACTACCTAGGGGATCAGAAGTACTGGGCCACATGACCCTCCAGCCAGGTAGTCAAGAAACCACCACCGCCACTCTAAGCTTCTTGATTGATGCAGGGGGCGACTGTGCCCCTGTGCTGTTTCTTCTCTTGGAAAGGGTTCCTGAAAAGCCTTGGCCATTGAGAACCTTGAGACACTGTGCCCTGAAGTGGGGCGGTCATCAACATGAGCAGTGTGCTCAGATACACGACTTTTTTCCTCTTGCTGAAGTTGATTCTAAAATTTTCAGTCTTGTTGTAGGGGAGACGCGTGCTGCTATTGCCCTGATAAGGAAGCGAGATGCACCAAGCTGGGAAGCTGCTTTAAAGCGGTGTTGGTGAGCCTGCTCTCCACTGAGTTTTACCAGAGTGGATTGGAGCTGGGCTTTGCCTTCAAGCCCAAGAGGAAGTCGGTAGCAGCCCAGGCTTCTCATCCGTGGGGACCTCGTAGCCCCGGTGCTGGTGTTGTGGGGTCAGTGTGCAGACTTACCTGCTTGTCCCTGTCCAAAATGAAACTAATTAATGGAGAGAAGAGAAATCAGATAAATGGAAATTAAACATTTTATCATTTTAAAAATGATTGTTGAGGGAACTAGGATTACTAAGCTTGTGATCTGGAATTGGAATCACCCCTTTAACACAGGTAGAAATGGTCAGGCCGATGTTCTCCTGTGGAAGCTTTTTCCTGGTACAACACAGCATTGAAGTATTAAAATACAACATGTGTGATTTAATCAGAAGGACCCTAAAACAAGTACTCAGGCTGGGGATGTAGCAAAGACAGAGAAACAGAGAGAGAGAGAGAGAGAGAGAGAGAGAGAGAGAGAGAGAGAGAGAGAGAGAGAGAGAGA
>NW_004524618.1:4819723-4871687 GCF_000260255.1 Octodon degus
GAGAGAGAGAGAGAGAGAGAGACAGACAGACACAGAGAGAGACAGAGACAGACACAGAGACAGAGACAGAGAGAGAGAGTGAGAGAGAGAGAGAGAGAGAGCTTGAATGAGCTGTACATGTCTCAAAGGTTCCGATCTTATAGCTCCTTTTTATAATATCATACAAGAAGTGAAGAAGCGAGAGGCATCTGTAAAGAATGGCCTGAGCCACAAGCTGGACAGATGGTGTAGAGTTCTGACCCAGGGAGCTGGTCAGTCTAATTGAACAGAAGAGATCGTCAGCAGGGACAAGAAAAAAGGCTGGAGACACAGTTGGATTCAGGTTCTAGAAGGCATTTAATGACAAGTGAATACATTTGAACCTGGCACCATCTAGACTGTGACCACGCGGAAGATTTGTGGGCAGTAGCGCCACGGTGCACCTGGAGATCGGTTCTGTGGTCGGAAGATAAAGCTCGATTTAATTGGTCTCTAGGGGTCATTAGAATTTAACCTTCTTTACTGGGGATTTTGTACAAGCTCAGATTGTGCACCATATGGCCAGTTAGCAAAGGAGACCACAATTTTTCTGAGTTCCAAGTGCCCTTGAGTCCTACAGCTGGGAGAATCAAGTTTTCACATTTGGTTCAGCTAAGTTAATACACTTTCACATGCACATTTTATTTGCTGAAAGAGAGCTGGTGGATGAGACTTCTGGTCTACTGGAAGGGTGGATGTGACCCCACTGTGCTTCAGTCTGGGGCCTCCCTTCTCTCAGAGATGCACTTGTGCCATGTTGGGAGGTTGGAAGAGATTAATTTCAGCTGGAGGAATTGAGAGAACTTTACAGATGGGTTACCTTAGGTGATAAACAGCTGGGGATAGGGAGAAATGGACCAGTGTCTTCGGATGACCAGGTCCTGTATTTGTGGATTGCTGGGTGAGTCTGAAAGCCTAGGCACGAGGACAGCAGAGATGGTGGTGAAATGCATGAGTGAAGAGTTGAGTGCTTGTTCTGGGGGAGGTGACTGCTTCTCTTAATTCATTCACATCTACATACTTGGCAGATAATGTCTGCATGTATGACAGAGTCCTCTGTGCCAAAACAGCTTGTGAGGCCTTAATGCAATAGAAAATTGTAACATTTCCTCAGTCTGGAGGGTCGTGACGTCTGATTGTCAGGCGCTAGGTAGTTTGCCTTGACCTTGGCCTCCTAATGACGCTGGTACTCCACTCTGCCCTCCTCATGGGTGCCTCAGGTCTGTTCTTGACAGTGGGGAAGAGACATGGAAAGCAAGAACTTATTTGATAAATCATCTTACCAAAGAAAGTCCCTGCAGCCTGAAGTGAGCCCTTCCAATGAGCTCCCTGAACTGAATGAGGCTGAAACAATTTCTGTCTACTCCCTTGGAGTAGTTTCCAGCTGTAGAGACATCCTCTTGCTTGCCTGTTCGCTAATCTCTACTTAGCAGTAAAATATTGTCGTGGTTGTAATCACATGATTAATGGAGGAAATAACCCTTAAGAGCCAAAAATAATCGGTCCCTTCTCCCAGGTGTCAGAACTGTCTGAGTTGCTTTTGTCCTTGCTGAGACAAAACACCCAACCCCCAAAGTTAAAGGAGGTGAGGTTCTGTGGCTCCTAGTTCACTGAGGTTTCAGTCAGTAGTTGGCTGGCTCCGCCACAGGGTGGCACACGGCAGGCGGCTTCACAGAGGAGGGCAGGAGGCAGCAGAGCAGCAAGCAGCAGGTGACCGAAGGAGCCCTCTGTCACTGCAGGCTTCAAGCCCTCGGGGTGGGCGGCACTCACACTAAGGAAAGGCTTCCCCATTGGCTGCCGCTAGACCTGGGCCAAACCAACCAGCGGAGAGACTTAGTACCCGCCCAGCCTCGATCCCAGCACCACACACTAGATCCTGTCACGTGTGAGAGGCCCCATCTGCGAGTGCTTGAGGCTTTGGGGGGCATCTAGGCACAAGCCATAAGAGAAGCCCGCTCCTTCGGAACAGGGCTGGTGCAGACAGTGAATGTCCTCCACCGCCTGAGCTCACCCTTCTGCCTGCCACACTCTTCTCATATGAAACACAGTTGGGTTTTTTCCCTCATACTTAACCATAAAGAAAGTCCCTGCATTACCAAAGAGTAATGTAGTTTATGGTTTTAACCATAAACTACATTACTCTTTGGTACTGCCCACTAAGGAATCAATGCACAGACCTTTCCAGCACTGACAGCTGTGCTGCGGAAACATGCTTTGGGTCGCTGGTTGGATGAATTGCCACGGATGCGTTCCTAGATCCTTATTTATTCATTTATGTATTTATTTATTGTATTTTAGGGAAGGGTCTGCAGGTGTTCAGGGTCTCACTACTAGATCAGACTCAGAGTGATTCTCCTGCTTACAGCCTCCAAAGAGCTGGGATAATAGGCACGTGCCACCGCGCCCAGGCTCCATTGCAGTCTCAGTGTGCCCCGGGGGCAGGGCAGGCATAGCAGGCCCAGGGATCGAACCCCTAGCCCCTGCGCCTGCTTGCAGGTGCTTTAATCCACTGAGCTATTAGTTGGTCCTTTCCTAGATCTTAAGTATAGTTTCACAACAATGGGTTCCACCTGCACTGTCAAATAAAATGATTATATTAGTTATAAATATATACGTATATGTGTTTAAATTTTAAAACAGTATTAAAAACAGTAAAAGGTAAAAATAATGAAATGTACTAATATATTTTACTCTAATGAAGTGTCTAAATATTTCATTTTATTTTTGGGTGCCTTTTAGTACACATTCAATATGAAAAATTATTAATGAGGAATTATATATTTTTTCATACTGATTGTACAAAATCCTGGTTCCGTTTCACATTTCCCCTGAATCTCAATTGTCTGCTACATTTTCATCTGAAATGTTTGGGCAGAGGTTACATTTTAGAAAACTGGCAGTAGAAAAATGAGGTTCACATTCCTAAGTTATTCCAAACATGCTTAAACGTTTGGCAGGAATTGATTATTTGCTCTTTTGAATGTATGCTAGCTAAAATTAGGTAAAATGAAAAATCAAGTTCTTGTTCTCACTAGGCGCATTTTAGGTGGGCCTACGTGCCCGTGGCTGCCACATCGGATTGTATAGACTTGAGTAACTTATTTTCTTTTTCTTATTTATCTATCACAATATACTTTAGTATAGGTATTATCTACTATTTTGTGTATGAAATTATAGATATGGGGACCGTAGTGGCCTGCTTGACATCACAGAGCCGATGAATTTGGTGCTACATTTGAAAGAATCCTTGCCTGCTTGGCTAGAAATTCAGGCTTTTTTTTCTTTTTCTTAATAATTTTATTGAGAAACAAATAAAAATGAGACAGTTTCAAAAAAGATTAGTAGGACAGTTTCAATAATCAATACATTGCATATTGTTGTTTTCTTAGTGGGTATTCATAGTACAAGAGGCAGACATGATATTCTGTCGACAAACACTATTAGAACCAATCTGTATTCATTGAATTAAAAGAAAGTAGCTTTATATCTATCCTAACTATTTTGAATATACAGATATAAAGTGGTCCCTCATTTGTAGCCCCTTTTATTGTTTAGTTTCGTCAGAGAAGTATATTCCATTGTTATTTAAATATTGTAGGTGCATGAATTCAGAAAAATAATCCAATATAGTCCAGTAGTCCATAATGTAGTGGGTTATCTGTAGGACTGGCAACGTCAGAAGCTGTTGACTTGAGCCTTTCACAGCTCAGCATATTAATATGGTTTTACCTTTTATACTTCATTTTTATACTTTTCTGCTGGATAGTTAAGACCAAGATAAAGCAAGACCTATATAACAAGAAATGTAACTTCTATATCTGACAAGGTCAATCAAATCTCCTCGGGATTTACCCTGAAACCCTGTATGTCATGACAAACAATATGTGTTTGGAAGACAAGAATGACAGGCACTCCAAGCATGACCCTACTATATTGCACATTTCTGTCTTCAGTGCAGTTTCTTGGTTCACAGGTATCAGCATGTATATTTGGTCATGGTGAGACTCCTACCAATTAACTTCTAGTTTCAAAAACCTGCTAAAGATTCTCAGGATCATTGCCTTAACCATTTTGTGCATATAAATGTATGGCTTTGCCCTTGTTGAATAATTTCTAATGTTTTTTCCTATCACTATTTTGTATTCTTTAAAAAATAAAAGTAAAAAAGTTAAAAAAAAAAGAAAGAAAAACCCTGTACTTCAGTTTATAGATCCTTTGTCAGTGTCAGCCATGTGGATGAGTCACAGCCATTGCTTGACCTTTTTCCTCTCTGTGAAAGCCTGAGAGAATGTTTTCTCTCCATGTGACTCTTCTTAGGCACATTCTACATCATCGATCACTTTCCTCTTTGGCCCCATCATCTCCTTGATCAGAAAATTTGGGACACAAGTGAGTTACATGGTGTTACAGTACAGGTTCTCCCACCTCCTGAGTTTTCACTGACCGTGAAAAGCTAGTGTCAAAATGTTGGCTGTCATTGCAGCCCTTCTTTTTCTCTAATTTTTGTTCTGCAAACTTAAGTTGTTAACTTTCCAGAAGAGAAACTTATTATTACCCTACAATATAGGCAGTTGAGCTTAACCTCACTATCTGTCTGAATATCAAACATCTTAGACATAGCATGAAACAGGTATTTTCCATCAAGTGTTGATATGTTAAACTTTAAGTCCCTACAGAATATAAAGAAAAAAAATCTTAAAAAATAGGAATAAACAATTACATATTTTTACATAGAAATTTAGAAATCTAACCATATACAGCATTGTAGCAGGACAGTCAACTTAAAAAGAAATATTTTCAGGCTGGTGAGACTCAGGGACTGGGGTTTGAACCCAGTACCACATGCCATGCCAGCCTTGCCCCTGGGCATGCAGAGCTGGCAGTTGAGTCCAAGTGTCGTAGCAAACCCATACTCTATACTCTATAATCTATAATCCCAGCACTGAGAAGGCTGGCAGTAGGAAGATCACTACAATTCCAAAGGGTGTAGTGAGCCTCTGTACAACAGCAACAACAACAACAACAACAAAAAAGGGAGCAACCTCTCATTATCTCATTAACTTCATTAGGATATGTTACGTATGTGCACCAACTTCCTGTAAGAAACGGAATAATTCTGTGCCACAAACGTGGACTGATGAAAACCAAAGTGGACGAAGGAAACAACATTGCCGTATACTTTGTTTCCCTATAATTTTTCATACATTCATATAATTTGATGACATCTATCCCACAACTTTTATTTACACCCTTCTGTCTTTACCGCTTATTGCCTTCCTCTTTGCTCCCTTTTTCATTTTATTTTATGAAAACATAAAACAAATTTTCACAATTAATTAGTGAAAGAAGCCACAGGGATTATATGGGTGTCATTATCTGCAGAGCAGTTACTCTGAGTAAGACATAAACCAGACAGTCACAAAAGGCAACAAACAGCTCATAGCACAGACTGTCTTTACTGCAAGCTAAGATAAACTATTAGGATAAACAAAACAAACCAACATACATAATGAACTATTGTATTTATTTATTAACTATTACGTTGTATGTGTTTGGTACAAGGTCTCCCTGTGTAGCTTGGGCTTGTGGTGATCCTTTTGTTTTCAGCCTCCCCAGCACTGGGATTACAGACATGTACCACTAGGCCTGCACTTGTTCACCAGCTCAGTGGCGCCCTGGGTCAGGGCCAGCATGGCACGCAGGATTGGGGATCAAACCCTGCTCCCTGTGCTTGCCAAAGCCATGATAAACATGGATATTAAGGTCTTTATGTAGAGGGAGTGGTACAGCTAGGCCATATGGCCATGGTATTTCAAGTTTTCTAAAGAACTTCCATAATGATTTCTCTACTAATTTACATTAGCACCAGAGGTTTAGTACCCAGGTTCCTTTTCTCTTGTATCCTCATCAGCATCTATTGATTTTTTTTTTACCTCCTCTGTTAGGAGAATTCCTATGTATTTCATATTTTAAGCTAATTGTGAAGGAATGTTTTTATAAACCCCTTTTTAAAAATTGCTTTGCAGATGTTGAACCATCCTTGCATTCCTGAAATACAGCTAACTTAGTCATCTTTCAGTGTTTCATTTAGTTTAGTTTGCAAATGTTGTATTTAAGGGTTTTGCCATCCATATTCATCAAGAAAATTGGTTTACAGCTTTCTTTTCCTGTTTTGGCCTTGTCTAGTTTCAGCATAGGATGATACTGACCTCATAAAATGAGTTTGGGAGCCTTCCTTTCTATTTCATGAACACTGGTTGGAAGAACATTGGTGTTAGTTCTTTGCCCATGTGATCTTGGGTTTTTCCTTATTGGGAGATTTTATTACTGTGTCAATCTCTTTGTTACTGATCCTTTTAGGTTATTTATATTCTGTTGGATAAATGTAATAGCTCACATGTATCTAGAAATTTATCATTAAAAGGTGAATCATTCAATCTCTGTGTTTGTATAGTTCACATATTTTTTTCTCTTGCTGGTTTCCTAGTTTCACCCTATAATAATCTAATAAGATGCAAGAAAGTATTTCACTTTCCTTTCAATATTTGTGAAAACTTGCTTTATTATCTCAAATAAGGTCTCCTTTAGAGAAGATTCCATGACCTGCTGAAGAGAATGTGTATTTTATAGTGATTGGATGGAATGTTCTGTTGTGATCTGCTTAGTTCATTTGATTTATTACATAATTTAACTTTGATGTTTCTTTGTGGATTTTTTTGTTTATTTGTTGGCTGATCTATCTACTGATGAAAGTGCAGTACTGAAGTTGGTATTATTCTTTGGGACCTATGAATTTCTTTATGTTGAGTAGTGTTTGTTTTATAGAATTGAGTGCAATGTTCTATCATCTCGGTGTATTGTTCCCTTTATTAATAAGTATTGTCTTCTTCTGGCTAATTTTGGGCTTGAGATCTGCTTTCTTGATATGAATGTAGCTATTCCTGCCTGCTGTCTTGATTCTAGTTTCATGGAATCTTGCTTTTTACCTTTTCACTTTTAGTTCATTCATATCTTTACTAGTGAAGTTTCTTACCGGCACCAAATTGCTAGTTCTGGTTTAACCCAGAACCTATCTATTTTTTGTTTTAATTTGGAGAACTAAGACTGGGCTTACCTTGCACTGGCAGAGTACAGTGCCTATGCCCACTGGGTGCAGGCTGGGACTGTGGACTGTTTTGTTCTTTACTTTGCGTTGGGCTTCTGTTTTTCCTTGACTTTTAATTTTCCTGTTGCCTCTTAATTGATTCCTGGAGCTATTCATCTCATTTTCCTTTCTGAAGAGCTCTCCTTCTTTTGTTTCCTTCCAGGTCATGGAAGGTCTGTGGATTGCTGCCACCTTCTAGTCCATCATCTTGACTTGATTTTTTTCACACCTTAGAAACTGAGAAATTACCTGTGTGCAGTAAACTTGCCATTTTCAGTATGCTGTCTTCTGTGGGTGTTGGTAGGTGCATAACGTTGTCACTGCCACCTCAATCAAGACACAGAGCTGTGTCATCCCCAGGATGTTCCCTCTTATTCCTCTTTTCGTCAATCCACATCCCATCCTGACCCCCGTCAAACCTTCACAGGCATCCACAATTTCCTTTTCTAGAGTATCTAGGGATAGAATTATATCGTAGGTAATCTTTTGGTTGGGGCTCCATGTTATTCAGAGTGTATGTCTGAGGCTCATCCATGCCATTGGGCATATCATGGGAACTCCTTTCCATTTCCTGGTCTTATTACACAGTGTAGAAATGCTTCAGCTTGTCATTCACCTCCTGAAGAACCAGTTGTTTGCGATTTTGTGTGATTCTGAATACAAATTCTATGAATGTTCCCAGGAACATAAGAATTATTTCTCATGGGCAAGTATCTGGAAGTGATATAATTGGTTCAAATGCAAGAATATATTTATAAGAAGCCATCTGTCTCCAAGTCAGCAGTGCCATGTTCCATCCCCACAAGCCATGTCTGAGGTTAAGTCGCTTCACATCCTCATCCACAATTTTTTTTTTTTATTGCAAGAGTGTGTGTGTGCTTGTGTGTTTCATCATTCTGATAAAAAGACCTAGTGGCATTTCACTCTGGATCTAGTTTTCATTTCTCTAGTGATTAATTATATTGACGCCACTCTCTTAGGAGGGCAAAGTGCAACTTTCAAAGCCAGCCTGTGTCTGGTCTCTACTGATGGGAGTAAAGTTGTCTTTTCTTTCCTGTGTCTAGTGCCTACTTTCCACCTTCCACTTTGTCATGACTTTCAGTGACCCTTGTTGGCCAGATGGGCAGCTGGGTATTGGCCCCACAGGGACATTCCCCTGGGCTGACCTTCACAGGTCCTCACTCACCATACGTCCAACTCCAGCAGTGGCCCAGGGCAGACCATGGTAATTGCTTTTCTCAGCAGAGCCACGGCCTCTCTGTCCTGAGGTGCCAGGGACATGACCAGCAGATGAATGTGCCACCTGGACAGGGTTCTATGCCAAGGGGCCTGCTGTCCATTGCCCTCTACACCTCAAATTGGTCCCCAAAGGGAAAGTGGGCCATGCAGGCTTGACACCTTGTACCCTGTTTTATGCACACCATCACAAGCTGGTGCCCTTCTTCCAGGTCTGCTGCGGTCATAAGCTCCACCTCACTTCTATTTCAGATAGGGAAAGAAGGTATGATTAAAGCCACTGGACACTAAGTTCCTCCAGAAATGAAGACAAGTAAGAGCATGTATCGCTTCTTCAGCTCCTTCACATTCCATACAGTGGCCAACTTGTACCCCACAGCACCTTTGTCCTAGGAATATATGTATACACATGTATGCACATGCATGTATTCTGTGCAAGTACTATATTACAACATAAATATATTTCTTCCCTGAGTTGCAATCAAAAAGTGAAAGTTGTTGGCTGTGATACACAAAAAGCAAAGCATCCTCTTTAATCTGTTCATACTGAATGGAGACAATTCAGTCAAAAAGTGAAGGCTTGAACAGTCCAAATGCAAATGGGAAGTGTCCTGGTCCTCTTAGGCAGGAGGGAAATGGCTGTGGCATTACGTACAGTCACAGAGAAATGCCTCTGGGACTGCAGAGGACTCCAGCAAAATCTCTCCTACTTGTGTCTTTCCAGGCCCAACCTCCTGACTTCTCCTGGAGAATTTGCCTATGGGACACAGAGAGTGCCCATCTGAGCACTGGGCTCTCAGTGGGAAAACACAATAATGACCATCCCGCTTGCCATTTGCTAAATGTGCTTAGCTGAAACCACACATTCTTGCTCTTATGCACCCAGCAAAGAAGCAGGGTCAAGGGAGGCAGGAACCGCATGAGCATGGCGACTGGGCCCAGCGCGTGCGCCCATCAGGCTCAGTACGATCTGCACGTTTTCTGCTGGAGGATGTGCAGAGAGGCCTTGAGTGCACGTGGGGGGTGTGGAGGCTGGAGGAGGGCCGGCTTAGGAGACTTTTCCGTTGATCACCAAGGAGAACACTGGAAAAAGACTTCTGTCTAGAAGAAGATTCTGGATGAATGGATTCCATTGTTTTTCGGGAATGATTGGCAGGCTAGCGTCACCACACCTCCACACCTTTGCAGTTGATTGCAAGGGAAGAGCTGAGGCAGGAGCCGCCCAGCACCTAGCTATGCGCGTGAGACACCTGCTGTCCTGCAACGGTGCCAACAGTGAGCTATGAGGGCAGGGAGGGTAGCGATGGTGAAGGCCATAACCGGGACCAGCACTGCGGGTTCCCTGTGGCACGGCCCTACCCCGCCACTGTCCGGGGAGGCTCAGTCAGTTGCTTTGTGGGCTGTTGGTGGGATCCCTCTGTGTGTCCTCCCCTCATAACGCCGTTCTCCTCCTGATTTTGGCTACTTGCTTGGAGTTTGGGCGGTTACTTTGTTGACTTTACTCATGTAGGCATTGTCTTTGAAGGCTAGTCACGTTACTACTAAAGTTTCCCATGGGGAACAAACAACAGCCATAAGCGCCCTAAATTCTGTGGGATTGTGCACCTTTCCTCCCACTGGTATTCTTTCAGAATGGCAATGAACCCCAGTAAACCGTGACTGTGGAAGAATGGGCAATAAATAGAAACCAAACCTTGATATATGATAGAATCATTGAGTAATCCACCATTCAGCCTTCCCTGTTTACGTATCCCAGTTGCCTTCTGCCTTGAGAACCTGCTGGAATTTCCATGGAAACCTTCGAGCATCTTTCCGTGGTGCAGAACACTGTCCTTCTCAGCTTCTGTTCTCCCTTCCCAGCATGCGCAATAGGAGGAATAAAAGTCTGAGCTGAATTTGTGCTTGCTCTGGAGCCCTTCTGGGTAATCAATCTCCTGGAATCCTCCAGCTACTTGTTCGCAGCAATGCGCTTTTAGTTTCATGATATCAGGGGCAGGCAAGCGCCAGTTCATCAGGAACTCTGGCAAGACTGCTCTGCCTTATCTCATAGACATGTTGCCAGCTGACTGGGGAAATGGGGGAAAACTGGTCTGTTCCACCAAATTCAAAGTGAGGACTGGCTGAGAACCAAAGACCTGAGTTCCCCAAGCTCCCACAAGGAGAGAATGTCGAGGGCAGAGCAAGAGAGCTGGCATGCAGGCTGGGTCCCGTGTCCCAAGCCAGCCTTCTTCCCACTGGGGTGGGCTTCCTGGACCTCTGTCCTCAGGCTCATCCCTGATGCTCTGCAGACCTGGCTATGAGTCTGCTGAGCTCCAGCACATATTCTCCAGAGAGGTGGCTGCTTTACTGGTAATCACGGGGATACTGTTAAAGACGAGGGCCTAAATAACGAAGTATACAGACTTAAAGTGGGTAAGAGCAGTGGGCAAGAGAAGGAGGGGGCATCTGAGAAGGCAGTGTAGGTGCAGAGAGGAACACAAACTTCTTTCCAAGAGTGTAGGACATTTCCTCCGTTTCTCTGTTGTGTCCCAAATAACATATAGGTAGTGTTGCATCTTCTTTCAGGACATCTCTAAGATGACAGGTGTTTCAGCCCAACCTGGTTTTCCATCTCTCACCTTTCTTCCTAGGTAGCAGGTCTCAAAGGGATATTCCTGGCCAACAAGAAGGTGGACGAGCAGGTGAAGACGTACATCACTTACAACAAGGGCCGGGACTGGCGCTTGCTTCAAGCCCCAGATGTGGACCTGAGAGGAAGCCCAACACACTGCCTGCTGGTCAGTCCCCCGCCTCAGGGGAAACTCCTGGGCCAGGCTGGTTTCCTAGGGTGAGATGTCACGGGCTAGGCTTTCTCCTAGCAAGAGGTCCTAGAGACTAGGCTGGGACTCTGCAGCCCACGGTGAAGTGAAGAAGTGGCTAAGAGAAGGAACCTTTCCTTAAAAGTCCCAGGCAGGACTTGAAGAGATACTAACATGATGCAGTTCAGTGAGTGCATGCTAGATGTCAAGGCCAGCAACTCCAGCCTCGGAAGCTGAGGGAAGGTCAGCCTGGCATGTCCACCTGGCTCAGCTAGTGAATCTGTCTCCCCTATCAGGGCTGACCAAGACCTGGCCGCATGGGAGGGGTGGTAAGGATGAGATGGAGAAAAGGGGACTGTACGCTCTGTGATCCAAACAGCTCATATTCATATATATATATATATATATTACTAAAAGTCCTTTGGGCATTCATTCCCGTCAAGCTCTTGCCCCTGGCTGCAAACATGGTCATCCTCTCATGCTTGACGCCTGCTGAGCCAGCCCCGGGGTCCTCAAGGGGATGGTCATGTTGCACCGCCAGGCTGCCTCAGTGTCTTGAGTCAACTCAGGGCATTTAGTTTTCATGGTCATTGTTGAGTCTGGGGATGAGCCGGAAGTCACGTGGTGCCAGATCCAGTAAACAAGGTGAGTGTGGACACACCGTGACGTTTTTACAAGCTGTCCTGCTTTGCTGGACGGCACTGGGCGACCTCGCTTACCACACTTCCTTCTACCTCGGGATGACGCTCATGAGGGAGGCGCTCCTGCGCTGTCGCAGATCGGGCAGGAAGGAGGGGACGAGCATGTGTGGGGTGGGGTGGAGTATTTGCAGGCGGACTGATGACACTCTATCTTGTACTTTTTTTTTCTTCTATATTTAGTACAGGGTCTACAGGGTCTCACGAAGTAGATTGGACTCGTAGTGATCCTCCTGTTTTCAGCCTCCCAAGGGTCGGGATTACAGGCAGGCACCACTATGCCCAGTCTCAATCATCACCCCAGTCCGCTGAGCTCTGCCGAAGCACGCGCTTTAGGATGGCTTGAGGGTTAGCTCAGTTGTTTAAACGCCTGTTGGGGCAAACCCAGTCAGGCCCACGGGACTGCGGTTTGATCCCCAGCTCTCCATGCCTTACCAGGCCGGACCTTAAGGCAGCTTGAGCCACCTGCCCCCCAACCCCCCCAAAAAAAAAAAGAAATGAAAAAGAAAAAATTCCTAAGCAGGCGCTTTAGTCCCTGAGCTATTGTACTATTATTTTTAATTAAACATTCACTATATATTTTAATCACCCCTCGTATGTAGGAATGAGGGCAGGAGGGGACTGCGGTGATACCCAAGGCAGCTTCTGCAGAGAATCATGGCTTTGTCAGACGCAGAGAGAAGCAGGAGGCTCTTCAGGCGGGACCTTGCTGTTTGCGGAAGCTGCACGCGTGGAAGCGCCCCGCGGAGGGGCGGTGGTGGGCGAAGGTCAGGAATTTCCGGGGTGACTCTGGTCTCCTCTTCCTTTCAGCCCTTCTGCTCCTTACACCTGCACCTGCAGCTTTCTGAAAGCCCGTTTTCTTCTGGAAGGATCTCCAGCAAGGAGTCAGCCCCGGGGCTCGTGGTGGCCACAGGTACGGGAAGCATGCCTGCGCGTCTTCCGCACTCAGGCCTTCCAGAATAAGTCTGTTTCCTGGTTGTGGGCCGCGGGTCCATTTGCTCATTCATTGAAAGCTCCAGAGTTCCTCCCAGAAAAGGTGCAGGAGTTTTTTTGATCCTTGAGAGCATCACAAGAGTCTCAGCTGTGGAGAGCTCTGGACCAGCATGATTTCCGTGTTCAGGCACCTGCTCGCCAGCACTGCAGCCGCTGCCGCCCCTGCGGACATACACTGGTTCTCTGGCCTCAGCAAGAGGCTGGAGTTCTTTTTTTAAATTAATTTTATTGGGAAAAAATAGCAATGAGACAGTTTCAAGACAGGTTAGTAGGACAGTTACAATAATTAATACATTGTATGTTGTTGTCTTCATAGTAGTTATTCAGAGCACAAGATGCAGACATGATATCTTGTCTAAACATTTTTAGTACAAATCTTTAAAAAGAAATCACAGAGGATTTCAGACAATGGAAAGATATTCCCTGCTCCTGGGTAGGAAGAACCAACATTGTGAAGATGGACATACTCCCAAAATCGTTATACAGATTTAATGCAATTCACATCAAAATTACCACAAACATACCTCACAGACCTTGAGAAATCATTCCTAAAATTTATTTAGAATGAAAAAAGACCTAGAATAGCAAAGGCAATCCTGGGCAACAAAAACAAGGCAGAGTCCATGTCAAAGTAAACATGTCTGATTGTTTGTAGTAGGGAATTCTCACCTAACGAAAGCATGATGGGGGAGGTATCCCAGCTCTCCAAATGGAAGTTGTAAGGGTTTCTCTTTGCACTGAAGACACTTTACCAAAGAGTTTTGCCCAGAGTTGTTCTTCCTCAGGAGGTCTCTCGTGCCTGCAAAGGTTTGTTTGCACATGATTAAGCCCTTGGCTGCGTGCCTGGAGGAAAGGGCAGGAAAACTCGAGGTTGCATTGTTGGAGCCTCCATCCACTGAGCATCGATCAGAAATGAAGATAAAGCAGCTCTGAGATGCAGTGCAAGCCTCCTGGGAACCTGGGCTGATTAGCATGCGTTGCATTTGCATACACCTTTTCAGGAATACATTGCCAGCATAACACCAATCAGGCTTCTAATCTTAGAAGTTAGCGCGCTGGTGTGAGGCAGCATTTTTTCTAATGAAAGCAGCTGAATTCACAGTCACTTTCTGGGCAGGCAAATTCTGTTTTCTCTCATCAACCCAAAGCTCCAGATTTTGGGTTCCTTCTTTTCTAGCAAAGGCTTCCTTCTCCCATCTTCTGACTGAGGAAATTTTAAAAAACCACCCATGACCACCACTGTCATTAGGTTGATGGCTAACATGGCCCACTGCTTCTTCGCTGGCCCCTCTCCAGGGAGTAGGCATGGTGTCCATCATGGTTCACGCTGCTGGCCATGGACTGCAGGACAAGGAGATATGCAACAGGCTCTGCTCGGCTCCTGGCTTGGGGAGTAGTCCCTGCTCTGTGCCGCTGGCGTGGCTTGCTTCCGCCTCAGGGGCTGCTGCCTGTGCACCAGGGCTACTGGCAGCCCAGGCCCGAAGCAGAGGCCACAGTGGTAATTCGTGAGCAGCAGCAGAAGTTAACATGATCTGAATGCTTACCCTGTACCAGGCACTGTTTGGTGCCTTTTAAGCACTGTGAACTTTAGCATCTTCATTGGCAAAGTGGGAATAATAGTAGTAACAGGATAAAATTCCAGAATTAAACGAGGTCATGACCTTCAAACGCTTAGAGGGCCGTACTGAATGCTTGGTACATGCTACATGTCATCCTCAATATCACAGAAGTCAAAACTGTTCTTGTGGTAGAAGAGTAACTTGTTCATATCCTCCCATAGAGCCCATCAATCACCTGCATGCTGTAAATCGCAGGAATCCCGTCATCCTGCCTTCTGAGCCGTGCTCTTATGCTCACTGTGGTAGTGAATTTTTCCTGGTTTTTGGCTTGGTTTTCCTCATCTGTGAAACAAGGATATTCTCTACCTAGCCAGAGTGTTGTAAGATTTAGAGATGAAAACATGCCCTTGAGATTGGATGTAGCACTCAGTTTAGGGAGGCGGGATTAGTGGATGTTGTTACTGTGGGTGAACCACATGTTTTATGGTAGGTCTTTTATGAATTAAACAAACATGTAGACATTACAGCATTGTTTTTAAAAATACTTTTATCCACCTGTGTCCACACTGAGTAATTTTTTCCTCCCCATGCAACTCCTGAGACTCCTTACCAGGCCCCTGACATTAGGCAGATATGACATAGCTGATGAGGTCCTGATTCCTCTTCCTTCCCCGCCTTTCCTTATTCTGCTTCTCTGGTCTCCCTGGAGTTGATCTGCCATTAGAAAAGTGACTGTGAAGTCATTCTAGCATGTCATGGGTGGCCTACAGGCCAGTCTCTGAGAGGACCTTCCTTCTCCAGTGCCCCACCTGCCCCACCTGCTCGCTCCCTCTTCCCATCTTGCCTAGAGAAGTGCTATCAAGTTGCACGTGTGCCCTGGGATTCCTTTCCAGTTCCCATGGAGGACGCCTTAGAAGGAAGTCTGAACTTGCATCTGGAGTGTTTGCAATTGCTTGTAGCAAGTAGAGCCACCAGCATCCTTGATGCCCTGCATGCTGGCTTCCAGCTCGTAACAAGGACTCACACTCGCAGTGCCTCCCGTGTGCAAGGCACTCTCGTGTTCTGATGGTGCCGTGCCCTGTGATGCAGCAGTGGCAGTGCCCAATCTCCAAGTTTCAAAGTGAGGGTGAGTGAGAGGGAACAGGCACCACAGCCGGGCCTTGCCCCACAGCACAGTGCTCCAGCCCGCAACAGCTGGGCACACTGCCCCGCACACCCCCTGCACCAGCCTGCAGCTAGGCACCCCCCAGCCTGCTTCCCTGAGCCCCGAATGTCCGTACCTTGTCATCCCCTCCTTGACGCTCTCCCACATGGCTGGCTGTGTGCGCTGTCCTTTCTCCGTGAGGTTCAGATGGCTTCACCTCCTGGGGTGAGTGTGATGAGAGCAACATCTCCAACCCACAAAGGCCTCCAAGTTCGCTTGCATGCTCTCGGTCTCTCTCTCTCTCTCTCTCTCTCTCTCTCTCTCTCTCTCTCTCTCCCTTCTCTGAGGAACAGAGAAGGCTACTGCTAGCAGGGGAAGAAATGGGACAATAGCAAACTGTTCAAAGCTGGCCCGAGGGGCAGGCACCTCGGTAGCACACCACTGCAGCTGCAGCTGAGGACGCCCTCATTCTCCTGCGTCTCACTGCCCTTTCCTCTCTCCTACTCTGCCACGACACAGCCTCTCTCTTCCGCCTCCTTATCAGAGTGCTTCCTTACACAGATCTCCCTCCTCTCTGGGCCACTTAAGCTGCTCCCGTCAGATGACCCACCAGGCCCTCAGGGACTGAACCTGTCCCTGGGTCACACCTGTCTGGATGCATCTTCCCTGTCCCCTCATTTGGGAAACAGTGTTCTAGTCTCAGCGACATCTGGATCTGTAGGAAAGGTCTCAGGGTACAAAAGACAAAGGAGAGTAGCAAGCAGACTAGACCTGGAGCCTCGCAGTCTTCCCGCAGTGAGCCTTCTGAGCCAGTGCAGTCAAGCTTTGAAGGAGAGCCTGAAGGTACTGGCAGAACCACCTTAGGGCGGAATAGCCCCTAAGGAGTCATTCCAGGAAGAGCAAATACGTAACTCCAGGATGGCCATGCCTTTGCCACACCTCGCTCTTGGTTGACACTAGGCATGGGCTGCCACACACTATTGTGCGGAAGCAGCATGTGGCTTCCAAATCCACCTTAGCATAATGCCTTCAGGCATCCCCCAGCACAAAATTGAGTTGACATTCTCTGTTCCAACACTCTGCACATCTGTCTTATAAGACTTGTATCTGTTGTGTCCCAAATTTTCTGATCAAGGAGATTACGGGGCCACAAAGGAAAGTGATCGATGATGTAGTGTGTCTAAGGAGAGCTACGTGAAGAGAAAACTATTCTCTCAGGCTTTCACAGAGAGAAAACTGGCCAAGCAATGGCTGTGACTCATCGGCATGGCTGACACTGACAAAGGATCTACAAAGTGCAGTACAGGGTTACAGGGTAAATCCTGAGGGGATTTGACTGACCTTGTCAGGTACAAAAGTTACATTTCTTGTTATATAGGTCCTGCTTTATCTTGGTCTTAACTATTCAGCAGAAAAGTATGAAAGCAAAGTATAAAAAGTAAAGCCATATTAATATGGTGAGCTGTAAAAGGCTCAAGTCAACAGCTTCTGACATTGCCAGTCCTACAGATAACCCACTACAATTATGGACTACTGGACTATATTGGATTACTTTGCTGAATTCATGCACCTACAATATTCAAATGGCAAGGGAATACCCATGTCTGACAAAACTAAACAAAAGAAGGGGATACAAATGAAGGACCATTTTGTACCTGTATATATAAAATAGTTAGGATAGATATATAGCTACTTTCTCTTAATTCAATGAGAAGAAAGATTTGTTCTAATAGTGTTTGTGGACAGGATATCATGTCTGCATCTTGTACCATGAATAACCACTAAGAAGACAACAATATGCAATGCATTAATTATTGAAACTGTCCTACTAATCTTTTTTGAAACTGTCTCATTGCTATTTGTTTCTCAATAAAATTATTTTTTAAGAAACCTGTGTCTGGAGGGTGGGATTCCAAATTCCATGCGGATCTGCAAAGAGCTGCTCTTGCAGCCTCTCCTCATGCCTCTCACACCCACTGCCTGCCCCTGCATCCTGGAGTTATTTTTGGAAGCCCCAGCGTCACAACAAGTTGGCTCATTGTGTGTGCCCTGATGCTGACAGGAGCTTGACAAGCTGTAGCCTGGCGTTAATTTCTCATTTTGAAGCATTAAATGTCAGGCACTCAATTAACATTTTCATTATTGCATTTTCATTGTGCTCTTACTTAGGCTACAGATGTGTGAGAGCTAACATTCCCTTCTTGCTATTTTTTAAAGGAAAAATATCAACCAATATGTAAAATTCTTACATGCTTAGGGTACCATCTTGGTTGTTAATATGTCCCCAAGGGTACATCAACATTGGAGCTTCATTCAGTCATTAAATAAATACCTCACCCTTTCACCCCACAGTTACATGTTGAGCGTTATCTACTCTGAGGCATTGTTGTAGGCTCTGAGACGGGGATTGTCTATTGTAGAAACCAGGACGGCATCACTAGAATTAGAAATCCTGACAAGTTTCTTTTTAATAAGCATGATTACAAGGTGATGCAGTACAAATGGAAAAAGATGAGCAGAGAGAAGAGGATGCACAGGGTTGGAAGGAGTGAATGCAGTGGGTCCAGGCACAGCCCAGGCTCCTCGTTCTCCAATGCTTGGGGTCCGTGGTGTGCTGAATGTGGTCATCTTCTTTTGCTCAATCCATAACTCAGGTTACACATGCTTTCCCACTGGGCTACTTGACTGCCTGGTGCTCAAGAAATACTCTATCAGATTAAAAAAAAAACACAAAAACACACATGTAGGCATACACAATCATACATATTTGCACATCAGACTTTGGGGGTCTAAAGTTATCCCTGCAGAGTGCACCTTCTTTGTATATACACGTACTCCTTCACTCCTTCCTATTTTCCTGGAACATCTGTCAGAAGAAAATTTGCATATGATTCTTGGCAGAAGAAATTTACAGTAGTGGTGTACAGAATGAATAATTCAGGAAGCTCTTCCAAGTCAATAATCATTCACTGAGTTTTATCATTCAGAGATGTCTTTCCTATCATTCTATTTACTTGTCTTCCAATATTGGGTTTCTCTTCCTACTGGGCTTTTGATATGATGCCAAGAGGAAAAGACAGATCAGCTGTCAGCGTGCCTCCAGTAGCTCTACCCTTGATCGCCCATTCCCAAGCTGAGCAGACTGACTCCGCGAGCTGCCTGACCTCTCGGTCCCCAACAATCTGCTTCTGTTGCAGGCAACGTTGGTCCGGAGCTCTCCTACACGGATTTTGGTGTGTTCATCTCCTCCGATGGCGGGAACACCTGGAGACAGGTAACTGGGCTGAGCCCAGAAAGGGAAGAGCAAGCGGCAGTTGAGCCAGTTCTGCAGTACCTCCGCTCCCTGTGGATGCCTGGGCTCACTGAGACTTGGCCGTTGCAAAGAGTTTGAAGTAGCTACTCAGTTTGATTAATCCGCCTAGAAGTTTAGGAGGGGAAGAGGGCAAAAAGGGAAGAGTGAAACAGAGTAGGAAGAACTGGAATTTTCCCCATTGGCTCATTTCTTCCTTCAGCTGCATATGTGACAGGCACGGGCTACTGAATACTGTGATGTTTGCTGGGGATGCAACTGATAAAACATTGTTTCATGAATGTGCCCAGGCATGCTGGCAAACAGCCCTCTTCACCTTTCTAAATCTGTTTCTTTGTCTGAAAATTGAAAGGACCAGAACATTGAAACAAACACTCCATGGAAGTTGATGGCTAGGCATGGTGTTGACCCTGCTTTATATACAAGGCAGCTTAACAGGTGCACGACTATCTTAGTGTCTTAGTTACTCTTTTCTCATAGCTGGGACAGATACCTGATGCTTAAAATTAGGGAACAAAAGGTTTATTTAGCTCACAGTTACTGGAGGTTTTATAGTTTAAAACAGCCTGAATTACCTACCAAAACCTTGGAGTCTTATTTGCTCAGGAGAGAGGGTCAGTGCCTCTGTCTTCTCCAAACATCTCTTCTCTGCCTGAGGCGGCCTCAATCACAGACACTGCCACCCCACACTACAGGGTCTGAAGGAGGCTGGGACATTGCCGTGCCCAAGATGACCCTCTGCACACCTCCAAGGGAAGCCGCTCGCCTCGTGGGGCTGAGGAGCACATGCCACAGTTGAACAGTTTGCTCCTCTCTGGCCCCATCCCTCAAGCCCCGCCCTGGTCCTCTGGCCATGCCCCACAAGCCACTCGCTGTTCCTCGAGCCAGGTCTGCCCCATGACTTGCGTGAGGCTTTGGGGGGGGGGACAGCTGGACACACACCATACCAGGCAGCTTAACAGGTACACAACTACATTGCGAATTAATCTAGTTTCACAAACAGCAAGGATATTGCGTAGACCTCTCAGCGGTGATAGGAATGTTCCATGTCTGTGCTGCTGCACAAGCTGACAAGCACGTGATGTACGGCTGCTGTGACAGAGGCACTGAACTTGTCATTTGTTTCAGTTAATTTAAATTTAAATCATTGCACATGGCTCCTATATTGGACAGCACCTATTTACACATCAGGCAAAAACCTCTGGGGCTGGAGATCCTTTGCTCAAGAAGCTCAAACTTAAGTGAAGAACACAAGCTTGCAAGTAACTCACCGTAGTTCGGGGAGGCTTGGCATTAGCCTTGTGCCATTATGGGTGTGGACGTGAAAGGAGAGTTGATGCTGCCGAGGAACCTGGGAAAGACCGGCCCAAAGGAGGTGGCGTTTGGGTGAGCGCTAAAGGTGCATGGACAAGGAAACGCCCTAGTGTGTTCTGATGGCAAAGGTGAAATCGGGATCTGTAACCTGCCTGGACGAGTTCCTATCGGAAGGCTTTAGAGAGGGCTGTTACCCTCATCAACACTATCACCACCACCCACATGGTCACCTCCGTCACCTCTACTGCGAGTTTTAAAAATTATCAGCCACCTAATAAGCTGCTCTCTTAAGTGCTACATGGCATACAGCACGAAGAATAAGCCAGATTTCCTGCTTCCAAGGCCATAATCAGGTGGAAGGGGACAGACACATAAATAACATTTTACCTTTGAAACATGAGATCCTGTTGCAATGGCAAAGAGCAGGGGGAAACTGGTGTGTAAATTCACCTGGGACAGGATTACCAATAGGCGAGTCAGCATCTCTCCTCCTGGCTGGTGGCCCCCATGCCACCATTTCCTTGTATCCCCACTACTTTGATTGTCTTCTACCTCCTCTCAAACAGCCAAGGCTTCTACTTCTTCCTGCACCAGTGCACAGGGCAAGGAGTCATCAGTGGTCAGATCAGTATCCTCAGGATCAAAGAGCGAGGATCCCTTCCCTGCCCTTCCAAGGACCAAGGCCCTTCCTGGGCTCCTCATTCCCACA
The DNA here is from genome assembly GCF_000260255.1 of Octodon degus. NCBI lineage: Eukaryota > Metazoa > Chordata > Mammalia > Rodentia > Octodontidae > Octodon > Octodon degus. The sequence continues at coordinate 4,840,647 of NW_004524618.1, forward strand.
TTCCCAGGCTCCTTTCCTGTGCCCCATTAAGTGGATGATCCTAGAGCCATCCATTAAGCTCTGGAGAGAAAAACCTAAGTGAGGTGTCCTGTGCATGCTAAGACTTCCCGTTAGTAAGGTGTTTGTCTTTCCTAAAAAGGTGGATGTGAAGGCTGAAAACAATGGCTTTCAAGACTCTTTACTTTTTTCTGTGGTCATTGAGGCACACTGCAGGAGGCCCCTTCCCTCATGTTCACCCCTTCTTAAGCTAACCTCCCTGAGCCCATTTCTGCCCCACTTCACCTAATCCACCACCCACCATTTCCAGCCAAACTACACTGATGAGCCATCATCAGTGGTTGAGTGCGGGAGGGATACTTTAAGCGTACTTTCCCCCTGAAAGCCCTAAGTGGAGCTTAGCTTTTCATGGAGCAGGGCTTTTCCTGAATCCACAGTACTCACATAGGTGTAAGCATTGCTATATGGAGGATTAAGTCTGACCTTCTGGTTCAGAGCTTTGTATCATAGTTGGTGCTTAATAAATGCCTCTGAACAGATGGGTGGATGGGTCACGGGCTGAGTGTAGGGTCAGTGCATGGAAGGATAGATTTTGGACACATAATTCCATCAATTATGAATAACTTTGCATCCCTGAAAGTGTTGTTGTCATGGTTACTTGCTTGATGGCTGGGACTAAATATACCAACAATTTAAGGAAAGAGAAGTGGATTTTGGCTGGCCGTTTGTAGAGGTTTCAGTCTATAGTTGGCTGCTTCCAGTGCAGGGCACAGCGAAAAGTTTGGGCAGAGGGGAAACAGTCTGAGGCATGGCAAGTGGGCGTGGAAGAGGAGGAGGGCTGTGCTCATCCACGTCACAGCACAGTGACGCGCTTCCTCTGGCCCAGCCTCATCTCCAAGTACGGAGATAGCTGCAAGCTCGTCAGTGGACAGCTCCACTGCTGTAACGGGATGTGATGAATACCCCGTCCCAGGACCCAGGCTCTACCAAAACGCCCCCCAGGAGCTCATGTTGATTTGGAGGCCTCCAGATATTCACCACACGGCTGTGCTCTATGGACGACTTGGAGTGGGTGTTTACAGGCACGGAACTCTTCATTCAGCTTTCGCAGGGCCCTAAGGAATAGTGGCTTCGCATAAGTACTCAGTTATCATCCTGTTTAGGGAAACTGTCTTTTAAGATCCTAGTTAAGGGATAATCAGCCCCATGAAATGTAGACCGTTTATTAAATTATCAAACATCTGAAGAGAGAGGAGGAAGAGAGGGTGAATAACTTTCTGAGATGAAAAGATGGGTAAGATTCTTTGAAATCGTACTTTTCCCTGGGTTACCTAGTTGAACCTGTGTCCTGTTACCTCACCTGGAAATAGCACTCTGGTTGGGAATGAGCCCTGAAAGTGCCATTTGGGTGGCTTCAGGAGAGCTGGGTATCAAATAGGGATAATTCTTCCCAAGCAACGAGGGTTGGTGGGAGGCTTAGTTTCTAGCTGAAACAATATATGCAAGAAAGCCTGAACTGTAAAGCACTATGCAGACGTAAGGTGTTGCTATGACTGTTGTTGTTCTAGATCTTTGATGAAGAGTACAATGTCTGGTTCCTAGACTGGGGTGGCGCCCTCGTAGCCATGAAGCAGAAGCCTCTGCCAGTACGGCATCTGTGGTAAGTGCAGCTCCCTACCCTGTCCCTGTCCTATTAGTGAGAAGCTTTGTGGTGGAGGGGGCTGGGGAGAGTTATTGTGCCTGATTCTTTGCCCATTTATACATTTCCGCACCCAGGCATTCATCAGCCCATCTGCTTAATTGCTGTGCTTTGTCTAGTTCATAAGAAATGGCAGGAGTTCATTTACTCAAGTGGGGGGGTGTGATGGGTGGGGTTGGGAGCTAGAAATAGGTGTTCAAACGAGACAGGAAAGATCTTCAAGTTCAAACAGCCAAGATTAAAGAGTCCAGGCTCTGAGGTGGAGATTACCCCAAAGGCATAATTACGTTCATGTGCCAGATTATTAGTTCAGTTCCAGACAAGTAGAACTTAGGATTTCTGTGTATTTTTCATCAGAGATGATCATTAATTATCAGACACATTTATCTGAAGATCAGGGCAAAGGTCTGTGCTGACACTGTGTATTTGTGCCAGTAGCTACTAGGTCCTAGGAGGTAGCTCAGGTCATGGTTGTGGGCTCATTCTGCAAGAGAGAGTAGCATACTAAGGAGAAACTGGGGACACCCATCAAACTTCATCATCAGTCTTTTAAAATGACATGGAAATGCAGCTGTAGTGAATACTTTACTCCAGGCTACACAGCGAGTACCTGGAGGCACCCAGCTTCTCTGTTATAGGAGTGCCTGTGCTTTCCTTACTACTAGTCCAGACTCTGTATGGAGCACTGGGAGGCTTATGCCTGGTCCCGGCCCTTTGGGGGACAAAATCAAAATAAGGAGTCTAGCTGGTCCCTTCATTTATCACTAGAAATCAAAGCACTCTCTGCTGCATGGTTCTAGAAGCGTATTACAGGAACAGGGTCTGCCTGCAGCGCATGGCCCAAGGCCTGATCCTGAAAGGAAGGATGCCAGGAGTTGCAGGATTCAGGGGAAACAACCCAGGAAAACACTGACCCAAAACTGAAGATTAGGGAGTGTAGGAAGGATATATTAAAAAGTCTATATTTGATTGAAGCCAAAATGCGAATACGTAAGAGGTTGGTGGGGATGTGAAGAGCTCCAGCGCCAGGCTCTGGGGTCTGAGCTGAGCTGGTGGGTGATTCTTTCCCTTCCCACAGTCCGTCTGTATTGCTGAAGGCAGGAAGTGTTGCCTACTGAGGACTGACCAGGACTTAGAATGTGAGAGAAGAGAGCTTGCATCTTAGTTGCCTTTCTCCTTTCTGAAACTAAATGCCCAACACCCAGAACTCTGACTTTCGCTTGTTAAAGGAGGGAAGGTTTGTTTCAGCTCCGTTGGTTCAGGTTTCAGTCCCTAGGCAGCCAGCTCCAAGAGAGGGTGGCACATGACAGATGGACGTCGCAGAGGAGACAGTCCATGGCAGGACAGGCAGGAGGCAGTGAGCAGCGAACTGCAAGCCTGCTCTTCCCTTTCTTCCTGCCCAGGCTAAAATCCTTTGGGTGGTGCCACCCACACCCAGGGGAGGGCCTCTGTCTCCGGTAGATCTATGCAGCCACTAGGACTACGCAAAATCCAGTCAGTGGACTCAGCATCACAATCTTAGTCCTAAGATCACACCGTTAATCCATACGCATACACCCTTGATCCAGCCAGCTCTGAAAAGCCCCACCCATGACCACCTCCCAATGAATTTTTAGAGATAGCTAGCGTGACGCCACACGGTCTGAAGCATTTCTTTCTCTTCTTAACCAAGAAAGACTGTTTTTCCTGCCCAACCCCCAACATGATCTAGGGAACCTCCAACTAAATCTCAAGAAGACAATTGATACTCTGTAGACTGAGATGGGGAGGGGATAGCACCCTCACCTTGCCCTTAACCTCCAACTGAAGTGCTTTCTCCTTGCTTAGGAGGAGGATCTAGTACTCACTTAGCTGTTCCTTTGTAGCTCCTTCTTCAGAGAAGATAAAGGCAGTTCTGAGAACAGGGAGCATGTGTTGCTGTTTTCTTTTGGTGTACAAAGAAGAGATTCTGTGCAGAGGACCAGGGCAGGGTGCTGAGGGCCTGAGAGCATTTGGGTCCTGGAGAATCTCAGTGCCCTTATGTCTGACGTTTGATGTGATCTACAGTAGCTTCTCCCCAGGGCCCTGCTCACTTCCTTGTCTGAAACCACCCAAGCTGGTAACGTTTCAGTATTCACATAGGGGTATGTGAGTGGGGATGAGTCATGGCCCCCAAAGACACCAGTGCCAAACTTAAGTTTTCTGTGTTTCCTGTCATCTCTTTCCATGCTAAAAACTATGATTAACAATAGTGAATTATTGGGATGGCCAAATAGCTCAGCAGAATGAAGCACCTGCAAGCAGGCAAAGGAGCCAGGGGTTCGATCCCCAGGCCTGCCCTGCTGGCTCCACCCCCAGGGCATGGCAATTGAGACTGGGCATGGTGGCATGTGCCTGTAATCCCAGCTGTAAACAGGCAGATCACTAGGAGTCTGATCTAGTAGTGAGACCCTGAACACCCTGTAGACCCTTCCCTAAAAATACAAAAAAAAAAGAAAAAAAAATAGTTCATTATCATATATCTCAAAGAAAAAAAATTGAATGTATTCATTAATAAGATATTAATTAAGTTTAAGGATGCACTAATTTTGAGTTCATCACTCATTTTATATGATCCAAAACATTATACTGTACCTCATACGTTGTGATGCACCCATCAAAATGTAACTTAATTGTAAAATACAAAACTATAGAACTAAGAAAAAATAATTCCCCACTGAATTAGCTCTCATGAAAGTAATGACCGTGCTATTTAGTCCATTTAGAAAAACGCATTTAAGATTTTTTTCAAACTACGCTTTTGTGATAGTATAGCCTCCGTTTAGATGATACTGTCCCTGTCATTTGTTGCAAGTTACAGATGTGAGCACGGACAGCGATCAATGTTCTCTTGCCTGCCTGTCAAGGCCACGCCCGGGAACAGTCTCTACAAAGGTTTTAAGTTCTAGCTACTTAGCATGCGCCTAAGAAACAGCAACAGAGAGCTCTTTCAGCCCTTCTCTTTCATCCTTTGTACTTCTTCAAAGTCTTAAGTGAGTGTCTTGTAAGGGCTTCACCATGTCACTATTGTCAGTGTTTCCTCGTGACATGGTCCCCTGGCTCTGCCTCTTGCTTATGAGATGCGACCGCTGGCGTTCCTCCTCGCTCCTTTATCTCTAGGGGCTCCTGAGGAGTCACAACCTTCAAGGCAAACAACTAATCTGCTCTAAGAGGAAGCAAGGCTAAGGAGTCAGGTCAGTGTTCTCTGCTGTAGATCTCAGGCTGCCCTTTTGGGCATGTATTTGCACAGGAGAGAGACACAAGTTCACCCCTTCTCACGCAGGGTATAGTGGCTCTCAGTCAAATAATAGCTACACTGCATTTCTGAGAAAAGGGGAGTCATAAATGAAAGGTGGGGGAAGCTTTCATTAGGCTGACAAGGCGTGCTGTGTGCTACAGAGTGAAGTGACAGGAATCTTGATAGGCATGAAGGCGAAACAGCACACAGATGAGCTTATGCATCGGTGGCCATGTGCACGAGGCTGCGTGGGACTGAGGACCCAAGCGCTGCTGCGGGCAGGCCTCCACCCAGCACTACCTGTGAACCTCGGAAGCCCTGGAGGCAGATGCACAGTAGGCGCCCAGCCAGCGCAGTGCCCCAGTGAAAACTCCTAGTGGACACAGTGACTCATCCGCTCCTAGCCTGGCCACCAGTGTGCTCAGCCCTGACAGCTGCCCATGTGTCTTTTCAGTGATGTTCTTGGACACAGAGGAAAACATCACCTGGCATTTTGTGCTCCTTTGTCCCTCCGTAAATGGCATAGGCCCTCGCATTTTGTTTAGTTCCTGAGAAACATTCCTGTGAGAACAGCCCTTCCGACTGCTGCGTGCTTCTGAGAAGGGAGAGTGTGTGCTGTTCTGGGGAGCATCCAGGAGGCAGAAACCCAAACACCCGGATTGGGGTCATAGTGCAGAGGGGCGAGGACGGGATATTGGCTGCCTTGAGCAGTCCAGTTCCAAGCTAGAGACTTTGGGGGGAGTCTGCTGTTCTTGGAATATCCCATTCCTCTTCGTTCCTCTTATCTCAGTGTCATAGACCCACAGGCCTGTCTAGTTCTCATGGCATCAACTTGGGTTGACAACAGCGCCAGTTACTTTTTGGCTTAATCGTATAATTTCCCAGTTAATCTTTCTGTCATCCTATGGAGAGGTTTTCCATGACGCATTCTTTTTCAGTTTGGACACGCCTCATAAATGACTTCTATTTCTGCACCCCTAGTTATAATCACAGATTTGGATCCAGCCATTCAGAAGTCTGAAAACAGTGCTGTAACATGGAAATCCCAAAAGCATTTGAATCTCAACATAAACAAAGCAGAAACAAACATAAAGAAACAGCTTCCCTTCTCCTGCGTTTCCCTTTTCCTTGCTGAATGGCTTAACCCCCAGCAGTATCTTCCATAACTCACTGATTCTGTTTATGCAGCCCGTGTATGTTTCACCACCAAACCCTGTTGACTTCACTTCTGAAAGCACCTTACCTCTCTCCATTTTCTCTCCTCCACTACTGCGGCGGTCACCCAAGCCGCATTTCTAACTGCGTCTCTCGTAATCACCTCGGCCGCCCTGCATCCCCAACCCACATCCTTCCCTGAACATGAACTTTGTTTTTATTTTGCAACATAAGTTCACACACCTATAATATTTAAATGATGGAACTAAACAAAAAAGGGGATATAGATGAATGACCATGTCGTAACTGTGTATTCAAAATGGTTACGATAGATATATAGCTACATTCTTTTAATTCAAGTAATAGAGGGATTTGTTCTAATAGTGTTTGTAAATAGGATATCGTGTGCATCTTGTACAACAAATAACCACAGGAAGACAGTATGCAATGTGTTAATTATTGAAACTGTCCTACCAATTTGATTTGAAACGGTCTCATTGCTATTTATTTCTCAATAGAATTATGGAAAAAGAAACAAAAGTCAATCTTTATTGAAAACTGCAGTATTAATACATAGCAATCCTTTACAATAAATGTGCCTTTAAGAATTTTAAATCTGGCTCATCTACTTATCAGATTGCATAAAAAATTAAAAGTGTGAATTGACGCCTAATTAAACTGGCTCAGGATGGTGGTCCACTCCTTTATATGCCATGGAAGTTCAATGCAGAGGCAAGGGGGACCTGTAACCCTGGATGACAACATTGACTTAAGCCTAAAAAAGTACCAAGAGAATGTGGGATCACGGCAGTTGTTCACCACAGAGAAGTGACAGGTGTCTGTAACAGTGTGGATCAACTCGTATCGCTCCCAGTCAGTCTGCAGAGTCCTTCAGGATCCGGCTGCTGCCCTGTCCTGAGCCTGCACCCTTCCAGAAACTTCACCACTGACCGTCTCCCTGCCTTCCTGCAGGGCGGCTCCCTTTCCTATACATCCTTGCCTATGCAGTGGCTTGTTATTGTTCAGGCCTCAATTTAAGTGTCACAACTTAGGCAGGGCTTTCTCAACAATTTAAGAACTTACTATGAAGTAGTCATATGGTCATTAGCAAATCAGTTTAATTGTCATGGCTCTTGTTTCTAACTGTTACCTTTCTAGCAACTTATTTGCATGTTGTTTTGTTCTTAGACTAGAATATAAATTCCCTAGCAGGAAAGAGCTCTCCCTCCTTGCTCTGTCTGTGTCCCTCCAACTAGTGCCCGTAGTAGGTGCTTAACTATTGGTACATGTAGTATATTTTCTTTTGATTCTGTTCTACCACTCTTTGAGGTCAGTCGGAAGTCTGCTCCTGTCTCCCTGGGTGTTGGCAACCCTACTGGTTTCATTTTCACCTACTGACATATTAAGGCATTCCTAGTTCCTTAGCCTCGGACATTAATGAGCTATTGATCTGAGGAGGAGACTGTGGGTCTTTGGAGGACACCCTCCATATAGTTACCTAAGAAAAATTTAAGAAGTTCTAATAATCAAAAAGAATGCACTCAGAAGTGCCAGGCTCTCCTTAAGGAAATGTCTGATAACCAAAAGATAAAGATTGCTGTTACCACGTCAGAGTTTCCTTGGGAGGTTTCGAAGTAGTCAAGAGTTACAAATTACTGATCTGAGTAACTCACCCTGTGGTGCAGTCTGGGCTCCAGAGTGTGCATTGCCGGTAGGCAGGCGAGGGTCCCAGGAGTCGGCCCTCACCTTGATCTGGAGATGTGGGCCAGTCACGCTCTCCCCCAGGCTCCGATTCCATAGGTTACCTCAGAGTTCCTCCTCTGGTCTTCAGCTGGCCGCTGCTGCCTTCCATGCTCTGGCCCAGGCGTCTGCGCCTTCCCGTCGGACTCCTTTCCGCAGCATGCTCACGCTCTTCTGTACTTCCTCTCCCCACCCGGTGTGTCCTTACCCCGGAGCACTTGTCTTCACGCTGGAAGGCTGTGCAGGCCCTTGCTGTATGCTCTCTCAGTTACTTTTCTCTCGTTGCTGAGACAAAACACCAGACACCCATAATTGAGGAAGGAAAGGTTGGTGGAGGTTTCAGTCCATACAGGACTGGCTCCACAGCAGGGTGGCATGGTGAGGGGCAGGATTTCAAGGTGGCAGAAGACAGCAAAGGCAGCAAGTTCCAAAGGGGGGACTGAGCCACTTGTCCTCCTTGTGTACTGTGCCCTCTGCTACCCGCCCACACCCTTCCTGAGCCCTCCTTTTGCACCGACTCAGGATGTTCACAAAAAGACGACCCTGGCCCTCTGCTGAGTCATTCCGATAATCTTCTAAACTCCTCAGTTCTCAGGTTGACACAACATACCAACCGTTACATATGCCCCAGCGTGAAGTAGGCTTGGCTGTGCTGGGCCCTGTCAGTGCCGACAGTGGGCTGTGGGCTCCCGTCCTTGGGGTGCTGGCAACATGCACTGTGCTAATGCCAGTAACCGACAATGCTGAAACTGGTGTGGAAATTCTGAGAAGTAGACAAGGAGAGAGGCCTTAAACTCACTTTGATTTCTGTCTGTCAAGACAAAAATCCAATTTGTATGAAGTCTACCAAAATAAACAGAAAACACTAAAGCTTGTCTCCTGTGCATTCCAGGTAGAGTCAGCCATTAGTGGCTGTGGTATTCTTCGAACAACTCTGGTTTCTTTGAGAGCCTCTGGGCTACACGGGCAACGAGATGAAGTTTATTCTCAATCCACCTTCTTTTTTACTTCTTTTGATTCTGCCTTCAACTCACTTCTATGAAAAGTGGTTTATACCTTCCCAACAGTCTCAGAATTCACTTCCATGATTATTTAACCTTCAACCTTTTTTTAAAAGCTCAAGTGACCAGGTCCTTAAAATTTCAAGCAGATGCTGTCATTTAGATCACCTGCAATGCTTTAATGATGGATTATCTACTTTCCATTTGTGGGTATGAATCTAGGTAAACCACAAATACAAAAATTGCCCAAGAAACTGGTTACTATGGAGAAAGAGAGGTGGACTGTGCTATTGTTTTAAATCTATATATTAGGAATGAGTGGATAAGACTGAGAAGAATACAGAGACAGATCAGCAGGAGCATTCAGTGGACCCAGCATGGGAGCTGTTAATAAGGAAACAGATTCCCTCATGGATGGCAGGCCAGATCACACTGGAATGGGCTTAAGGAGGGCCCTTCCTGCCTCACTCCTTTCCATTGTCGTGCATTCATTCGCTGACACCTAGGCTGTATCAGCTGGGTGCCAGATGGCCTGCAACATACTAGGAATATAAAAATGAATGGGGTGGTTCTGGACCTTCCAAAGGTCATTGTAGTGGAAGTCAGACATAATTTCCAAAAATACCTATGTGCTATAAAGGAAGAAATTTTAATAAAGGTGCATTTGTGGCAGTAAGGGGCCACCCTGTGAATCACAGGTGCTTCCTGGGCTCTGAGAGGCCACTAGCGGGAGCAGAGGGCACTCAAAACCAGCTAAGTCACGGCTCAGAAGCGCAGTAGAAGGCCTGCATATGGTGAGCACACCAGTGTGGGAGAGTCCAAAGCCAAAGCTGTGGAGTTGGGATGAGCAAAGGATCTGCAGGACAAGGAGGGGCGCAGAAGGCGGCGAAGCCACAGCTGTCCTAGGAAGACATGGTGGTGTCCGGAAGAGCGCCCCAGAGGAGGCAGTCCTGGGGCTGTGTCCCGGGTGGAGGCGAAGGACCCAGAGCAGCTTGGTGCCATCAAGGGAGGACTCAGCACGAGCCCAGAATTTCTGCCGAGCCGTGCCCTGCCAGCAGTCTTTACAGAGGAGAGGGTTCTGCACCAGGATCACCTCTCCTCTTATGGTTGGTCGAAAGGCGGAGCAGTGCTTCTCAGAGCGTCTGGGCCACTCCAACAGTTACTCCTCGCAACTCCTTAGAGTGGCACTGGGGAGGGAAGGTCACCCCACCATCCACCCTGAATAAGTAGGAAATTACTTTTATTTTAAAGTTTGATCTGAAAGGCACACAAGCCCCTGCCTACAGGGTCTGCGCCTCACTACTCAATTTGTCTGTGTCAGAAACTCCAAGGGTCGGATTGATTGTGCTGTAAATTGAACCTCAGCTTTCATTCTGCATGCTTGCAGTGTGACACTCGGTCTGCTAAGCCCTCCTGTGTGGGTGGCTTTCTCCATCCTACTGCATTGAAATATTTCTCTAGTTCGTCTGTCTCTGCCTCGGCCAGGAAATGCAGTTTTGATCCAGTTTCATAATAGTGCAAGGAGGTGTTGATGATTAATACCACAGATAGTCCAGCCAGCTGGAGATAGCGACTGAGCGAAAGTTCATAAGCTGAGGAGTTGCCGGACCATGAGGCTTTGTTTGCAGCTGACTTTCGCGTGCTTGTGTCCCCCCCCAGGGTGAGTTTTGACGAGGGCCGCTCCTGGGACAAGTATGGCTTCACCCTGCTTCCTCTCTTCGTGGACGGTGCGCTGGTGGAGGCCGGAGTGGACACTCACATCATGACGTGAGTACCACTGCTGCTGTGGGACAAAGGGGACCGGGACCTCGGTTCTAGCTCCGTGTGGTTCTCAGAGTTTTCCTGGCGCACTCTGCCTGAGCGTTCTTGTCTCTGGGTCCAGGTGTCCTCGACCATACAACAGGAGCATTTACGCTTCTGCCGGTCCACACACACACAAACAACTGCTGGCAGGATTGGAGACCGTGACTCCTAGTGGGACCGTTACGATTTCTATTGAAACTTGAAATCTGAGAACATATTGCCATTTGTCCTAAAGCCAAGCACATGGAAGGTTAAGTCATTAGATTCATTTTGTTTTTTCCAGAGCAGCCTAGTAAGAGGCAAAGGGTAGGAGCAAGAGAATAGAATAGCTCATTTAGCGAAAAAAAAAACAAACAAACAGGGACTGCTTCAAGAGACGCTTCCAGAGTCTTTGAATCTCCTACACACATGTGCGCGTATGTGCACATGCATGCACGCGTGCACACACACACATATGCATGCACACACAAACAACACACCCATACAGTAGTTGCTGTTCCACTTCAGATTAATTTCTTGTGAAACATCTTCCTTGCCTCCTTGCAATGAAGCTAGATGATTGGGATACAGATTTAAAAACTGGGAGAAATCCTCCAAATGCTTTCTGAATACCAATGAAAGCAATAATAGTGTTTATTTCTAAATATTTTATGAAAGTACCTGAACTTTTAGTTCCTTAGGGTTTGATTACCTGTATTTACAGGTGTGCTCATGTACGTGGGCTGGGTGTGGTGATCTCCCATGGCCAGTGCTGCCCCCGTGTTTCCATGTCCTGTTGACCAGAGCATTTAGCGCCTCAATTCATGGCTGGACAGAATGAACGGAGCCTGCTGGGCAAGATCAAGAGGCATTTGCTCCTCTGCAGGATTGGCACTGTTTTTTTAATGTATTTGGTATAGGGTCTCACTACGCAGCTCGAACTCACAGTGATCCTCCTGTCTGAGCCTCCCCAGCACTGGGATTATAGGCATGTGCCACCACACCGGATCTTGGTGGCTGGCTCAGTGTGTCGAGGGGGCAGGGCTGGTGCAACAGAGATACCAGGGAATTGAACCCTGGTGCCTGCGCTTGCCTAAGCAGGTGCTTAGTCCATTGTGCTATCTCACAGGCTCCGGCACTTGCTTTAGTGAGCTTTTCATTACTATAAAGCTTACCTGAGACAACCAACTGAAAGAGGACAAATCTCTTTTGGCTCATGGTCTGAGAAGTTGAAGCCAGTGGGCTACTGACCCTGTCAGCTGCCCTGGGGGAAGGTGTTGAAGGTATGTGGTAGAGGACACTGCTCAACTCAGGGCAGCCAGGAAGCTAAGGGGGAAGAGAAGCCCCAGGGCCCAAACTTCCTTCCACGTGGCTCCACCTCTTTTTAGGCTCCACCCCCTGCCATTCATGTCAAGCTGAGGACCAGCATTCAAAACGTGGCCCTTTGAGGACCTTATGTGCCACAGTATAGCCATAGAGGGCTCAGACCACACTTCTGTTCTTGGCATACTATGGGGTGTTCCAGGTCTGCAGGCCCCTGCTCTGCCAGGCTTCTGTGCTAATACATTTCTTTCTTTCTTTCTTTCTTTTCTTTTCTTTCCAGTTTAGATTTTGTATTTATTTATTTATTTATTTATTTATTTATTTTAAATTAATTTTATTGAGAAACAAATAGCAATGAGACAGTTTCAAAACCAATTAGTAGGACAGTTTCATTAATTAATACACTGCATATTGTTGTCTTCATCATGGTTATTCATAGTACAAGATGTAGACATGCTATCCTGTCTAAACACTATTAGTACAAATCTTCCTTCTCATTGAATTAAGAGAAAGTAGCTGTATATCTATCCTATTATGTATATAAAGATACAAAATGGTCTTTCATTTGTATCCCCCTTTTTTGTTTAGTTTTGTCAGAGATGGGCGTTCCATTGCCACTTAAATATTGTAGGTGCATGAATTCAGCAAAATAATCCAACATAGTCCAGTAGTCCATAAGAGTAGTGGGTTATCTCTTGGACTGTCAATGTCAGAAGTTGTTGACTTGAGCCAGCTCAGCATTTTTTTTCTTTTTTTTTTCTTCACATTCTGTAGGGATTTACAGTTTAAAATATCAATACTTGATGGAAAATACATGTTCCATGTTGTGTCTAAGATGTTTGATATTCAGACAGATAGCGAGGTTAAGCTCAACTGCCTATGTTATAAGGTAATGTCATTAAGCTTCTCTTACGGAGGGTGAACAACTTAGGTTTTCAGTGCCTTTCTGTGTACTCAAATTTCATCTTTTCCTAGCAGTGTTGGATTTTGTGGAGAGACCAAAAGAGGGGCAAATCGAGGTCTTACTCTCTGCCATTTCCACAGGGTGCTCATCCGTTCCAAATGCTACTGCACAGTTTTGACCGAGTCTGTGGTCTGGCCGTAGCCTACACCACCCCCACAGGGAGGGCTGGCTGCTCCTTTGTGCTTTCTGAGTGAAAGAACTCAGCCTTGATGGACAGTGGAGATGGTACAAGGACTGAATTAAAAACCGCACAGACTGACACTGGATGCCAGCGTTGGGTCACTGGACCTGACTTAGGACTTGGCGCAGCCTGCGGCGCAGAGGTTCCTGTTCAGCAGCCCAGCTTCTGAGCCTCCATTTCTTCATTTGTAAACCAAACTTCTCCATCTACTTTTTACTAAGATACTGAGATTCTAAAAAATCTGTCTCTTTGTAGGAAATTACACTAATGCTCTACAAAGGAGGACTCCGTGGTTACAGGATTTGTACAGAATCTTATGAAAGAGTATACAGGACCCTGTTGTTCTTGCTAGTGAAAAATGCTCAGAGTAGGCCATTTGGGAGACTCCACAGGGCATCTGTAAAGCCACTTAGGGCAAGCGCCAGGAAGAGCGACTTTAATCTTTCTTCTTCATTGCCTTTTGAGTTTTCTGACTACTAGTGAGGTCCCCACCAACTCCAAGGGCAGTGACCCCTGGCCTTTGGAACCCTTGCGGCTTGTCTGTGGGCACTACTCTGCGGAAGGCAGTGGGTTGGGTCCTGGAATTCCCATCATGAATTTAATTCCCCTCATGAGCTGTCACACCTTAGAAATGTACTACGGTGGCAACAGTTATTTTTAGATATGAACTTATGCTAATCATGAGACTTATTTGTGCCTGTTATGAAATGTGAATAAAAATTATCTATAGAAATTATTGCTTAGGAAGCAAGACCATGAATTTGGGGGGTTTTAAAAGTAATATTTTAGCTCCCTTAATATATAAACACCAAGACGGAATTATCTCACTGTATAAATTTCTGAATAAAATTTCCACGGTATCAAAATAAGCTCTATTGTTAATCTATCAAGTTACCTTATTAATTTTGGATTAACAGCATTGTGAGCCAGTTTACCTGCACAAACCGTAGACAATATTTAAGATGTAGAATTCTATTAAGGCCTAGATTCTAAAGCTTTATCATTTGTTAGATCCGTGGAAACAAAACATAACATTTTGAGTCTTAGAGTTTTAAAGGCAATATGCTAAGATAAATTGTATTTCTAAAATATGATTTACTTGGTACCTGTGCACACACACACACTACCCAGACACTAGGGAAAGACTGAGCTCAACCTCCAGAACCTAAGGTCCTGGTGTGGTCTTTATAAAGTGAAAGTATAACAAAAATTGCTGATGCTTGCTGAGTGCTCCGTATTCTTCCAGATGAGTGAGTCAGAAAGCAGGCCCTGCTCCTGGACAGCCTGCCTGCTCTTCAGTTAAACTTGTTACGCAAATGACTGCTGTGGTGCCCAGAACATTCTGCCAAGAGACTCAAAATTTTCTCATGTATTGTACTCAGGCCCTTGTGTTTGCCAGGGAAGCACTTATCCTACTGAGCCATCTCCCGGCCCCTTCTCATGTATTACAGGAAACGAATGGAATATCAGGTACCCCACCATCTTTTCCAGGAGGACATCTGGCCCTGAAATAACTTTCTCAAAAATTTGCCCGTCATTTACCTGAGCAATAGGCATAAGAGAAAAACTTTACCTTTGTAGGATTTTCTCTACTGTGCCCATTAAGAATTCAAGTTTTGAGTTCTAACATCTATAAAGTACATCAAGTCAAAATGTTGTGTTAGCCACTCTTTGGATAAATTCAAGCCAGAGGCAGTTGCTTAACCCATGCAAACCTGCCCTGGCCCTAACAGTTTGGATAAGCTCAGCCCCGGCATCAACACTCCCTCTTTCTGGAACATACTAGTCATCCTATTTTGCCCCCTTTCACCTCATAAACTGATTCATGTTTGCGTTTTCTTGCATAAAGCTTATTTGAATGCACTGTGTGCTTCTGTTGGACCTTCCTTTGCACAGAACCCCACAGACTATAGGGCAATCTTTACGGGCCCGCTATTCCCTAGCTAGTTTAAGGCCATAGTTTAAATTCTGTGTTCATCTAATCTTAAAGGTAATAATTTATCCTCTGCTTCGGGTGGAGTTTAGCTGGCCACATGGGCATGAGGGAGACTGACCTCAGGGCCAAACCATTTACTGAGGAGATGAGATAGCACTTCAGTTCCTTCCTGCCCACCAGAACTCTCAGGCTTGGGCAGCGAATCTGCGTCGCCTGCCTTGGTTGTCGAGGTGCTCTGAAGAGTGCAGCCGAATTCTTACAGCAGGGACCCAGGAAGGGAAGAGGTATATCTTCTTAGCTGTTGGAAGCACTCGTCCAAATAAGGGTAAATAATTTCCATCACCTCCTTTTATCTTTTCATCAAATGAGAATTTCTCTTTTGTGGAAACAATGCGGGATTTGTGGGGATTGCTCAGAAAGCCAAAGGAGGAGCACCCAAAGAGCCAGTTTCTGTCTCTATCCTAAATTTGAAGGGACTTTAAGCCTGGTGGTTACTTGGGATGATCAGAATTTTTCCTCTTGAGATGGCAGTAGCAAGGTGGACACATGAGTTAAAAATCGGGTATATTCTTTAAGAACTACAAGAACAAAGATGCTTAGCCTTGCCTTTGACCTGAAAATTTGTTAATGAAATAGACCATTGGGAATATGGAAATGTACTGTTAACTTTAATTCTCTTTAGCTTAGTTGTGTCCAGGGAGAAAGGGCCACAAGAAGGTCCTATTGTTTGTTCTTGTCATCTTAGTTGGGAAAATCTAAATAGTCAGTTCTGTCATTTAAAACTAATTTTTGCTGGGCCTACTGGGTTTTGTCATCCCAGGAGACCGAGGCAGGAAGACCACAAATTCAAGCCCAGCTCTGGGCAATGTAATGAGAACCTGTTTCACAACAAAAATGTAAAAAAAAACCAAACCTGGAGCTGTAACTCAGTGGTGAGCACCCGTCTAACATCCATGAGAGCCTGGGATCAATCCCTAGTACCACCAAAATTTTCTAAGTGAGCTTTTAATGTGTACAACTCTGTTAGAAGTATTAAAAAGCTAAATACCGTTCTTTCCTTCTATGGAGCCGTATTAGCCAGATTTCCTGTTGCTGGAACCAAGTGCCTGGCTTATATAACTTAGAGGCAGAATTGATTTATTGGGCCCAGCGTTTCAGAAATTGCAGTCCACAGCCAGCTGGTGCCAGAGCAGAGGCATCATGGCAGGGCCGTGGGGAAGCAAAGCTCCTCTCTTGCTGGCAGCCAGAAGTAGAGGCGAGAGCCGAGCACCAGGGAGAGATGCCCCCTCCAGAGTCCCATCTCCAGTCTGCACCTGCTGCGAGCGGGCATGGCCTCCCGGGAGCATGTCCCACCATGACCTCACTCACTGTGGACATCACACTCTGCTCCAGGCGCCTTCCCAGGATCGCTTACTCCAGTCAAGTTGACCGACCGTAAAGATTAAGTGGCACAAGCCCACCACGTGTCACCTTGACAGCTAATCCCCAGTCTTTAAACCATACTTAATCTCCAGATGCAGCCTTAAGCAAGGTCAGAATTCTGCCCAGTGTGATGTAACCATCTTGCATACAACCAAATAATTGCTTTCCCAAGTTCTTTTCTGTTCTGGCATCGCACAAAAGTTCAACCCCAAAATTTCCTCTGAGACTGAGGCTCTTAGCTATGATTTTTGCAGAAATCAAAATCAAGTTAAATATTCATGAGGAACAATGGCATAGGGTAAACATTCCTATTCCAAAAGGGAGGTGCAGGAGAGAAAAACATCAGACTAAAGCAAGACAAAACCCAGCCAGAAAAGGATTAAATCCCACAGCTCCATGTCAAGAACCTGGGGGCACACGGTGGTGAGACGTGAGTACCAAGAGGCCGGGCAGCCCCTCCGCAGTGGCCTGGCCCTCGCAGCTCTGCTGCAGCTGCTCACTCTAGATTTTCCACACTCCTGGCACAACTCTAGGGGTCTTCACCGCACCTTCAGCTTTGTTCCCCTAGGCTCACAGAACTCCCAAGTAAGGGCCCACTGCCAGATCTGCCTTTGGACAATGGCAGAAGCCCCGGGACCTCGTGGCATGTGTCCTTTACATGTCTATAAGATCAGCATTGCATGGAGAATACCAGGCCTAGACAGTGCCCGCCTACACCCTTGCCTGCGTTTCCCTGGCAGGGGCGGGATGGCAAATCTAGGACACCATTCCTTAGGCAGCCTTTCCAGGGTAGGCGCTCATCTCAAATAGAAGGCTTATGCTCTGTACCCTTGTGCCTGCAATAAGCTCAGAGAAATTGGTCTTTTTAATAGTGCTGACTTCTTCAGCTACATCTCTTCGAGACAGAGCTTTCCATGTGCTGCTGCTAACCTTGAAATCTTTCAGATCGTTCTGCTCTAAATTTTCACTATAAACTTGGCTAAAAGCAGCTTGTGTTACCCGTGGCACAGCCTGAACATTGGGCTGCCCATAAATTTTTTCTACTAAGTCAATTAGTCTTCCTTTTAATTTGGCCTCACTCAAGTCTTAGAATGTGGACAAAATGTGGACTTTTTGTTGGAGTATAAAATGCAGAGTCTCCAGCTCAATTCATAATAAACTTCACAATCCCATCTGAAGCTTCCCAAACCTGGCTTTTGCTCTGTACGTGTCTATCAACGTTCTGGTCTTCTGAGCTCAGCCCAGAATTCCCCATCAGCTTCTGCTCACAGCATTCTGAGCATTCCTGGCCCACATCTCCAAGCCTTTCTGAGCTATCCCCACACAGCTGCTCCACGGGTTCGGGACCATGTAGCCAGGTATGGTCAGAGCAATGGTCTCACCTTTCTGGTGCCAATTTCTGGACAGACAGCTTTACCACTGCTGAGGCAAAAAGCCTACCACACACCATTTATGGGAGGAAACTGCTTGCTTGCCTTGTGATTCCAGAAGCTTAGGTCCATGGTGGGAAGGCACTGAGGCAGGAATATCCTGACAGGAAGGGTTAGTGGTGGCTAACAAGCAAACCACAGGGGAAGAATGCCCTTGAGGTATACACTCCAAAGTCTGACCCCAGTGACCACTCCCTGCAACACACTTGGCGGTGAGGATCATCCCTGGTGTGTCTAGCGCCTCAGTGGTCCTATCACTCTCCAGAACATTTTAGGTTAGCTAGCATGGGAGCCCTCAGGCCAGTACAGTGAGGCAGAGTGGGGGCTTACTGACCATCAAGGAGTGTGGCTGCATGGTCCAGAGGTGAGCAAAAAGTGTGTATGCTTTTCTACCAGCTTACTAACAGAAAACCAAATGATAGGCAATAAGATACAACTTCCAAGAAAGCAAGTATTTTTAATAGTTTTATTCACTGACATAAACTCAGAGCCTAAAAGGGGATTCAGCACGGAGTAGAAAGGCAGTGATCATTTGCTGAATGAGTGATTTCAAGCCAAAGGAAGAATATCAAAGCCAGAACCATGAAACCGTATGGCTAGCTCCTCAGGGAGTGAGACCAAGAAGGGCTTCAGGGTATCGCCAGGATTTCAGCTGGGGTCTAGAGTGTGACATTACTTTTACCCGAAAGGTGGATTCAAGTCACCTCTCCTTCCAAAGTCTCTGGAGAGTGTGCCATTGCCTGCTGAATAGAGTCAGAACTGACTTGATGGTCTGTGAAGACTCACCCCGGCCACCTGTCTGGGCCTGGTCTGTGGTCCCCGCGATCTGACGTCCTCTGACACGCTGTCCTCCTGCCCTGGGGTCTGCTCCTAGAAGGGACAAGCGAACGTCAGATGCTTCTCAGCACAAGCAGCCTTTCTTCCAGCCAAGCATCCTTCCGTTTCCCGGTCAGGCTGCGTCCTCACACTGTGTGCTGTCGTGAAAACATTTTTTTTTTCATTCAAAAAGCTTTAGATAATAAAAATTAACAAAAAATGACATGAGCTGCTTAGTATCTCCCCTTCTGCCTTTACTTACCCCTTAGACAGACAGGCAGACGCGAGCGCGTCCACACACAACTGTTGAAATTCCTTCTCGGGAAGACCTTTTCAGATCTTGTGTCTTGAATGTTTCATGTTCCTACAGATAATTTAGCAGTATACACGTATGGTGTGAATGAATCGTGAGGCGAATGGACTAGCAGATGGGTATGGAGGGACTCCAGAAGCTTACGTGGGCTGTAATTGGTGTGACCGCAGGGCCTGTGCCTCCAGCGCTTTAGGAGAGTCAGTTCAGATCCCCAGAGATCCTGAGATGCTGCGATCAGAATTCAGCCGCTGCAGAGCGTGGGTCGCGGGGGTGGGGGTGGGGCGGGATCAGCGCCGGCGCTTGTTTCTTTGTGCAGAGGCGCACGTGTGGGGGCTGAGAGGCGCGGGCGGGGTGGGTGTGGGTGTGAAGGGCCATAGCGAGGGCTGATTCCCGATTTCCTGCTCCAGTTTCGCACGGGAGCTCTGCAAGGAATGTGCGTGAGGGAGCTGGTCTCCAGCATGGAGGTCTGGGTACTGCTCTTTCTCTTCCGTCTTTTCCAATGTTATTACTGCAATATCTCCCTGGTAACCTTGACAGGAGCCACCTGGACTAGCCTTATTCACACTGAAATGTGACTGTTCTTGTTGCTTAAGGCTAGAGACAGCCGCAGGATGATTGACAAGCAAAAGGGCCAATGGCAGTCCCAGGAAGTGCCTTGAACTCAGGCCCTTGCGCTTGCCAGGGAAGCACTTACTCTACTGAGCCACCTCCCCGGCCCCTGCGTCACTATTGAAAGGTCACTCATCCCTACGATAGCTTATAATGGAAGCTCCCTGCAGGTGTGCCTGTGGGTGCTTGTGCGTGCCTGTGTCTGCGTGTGCGCTCACACACACTTGGCTCAGCTGTGGAATCAGATGAAAAGCTACTTCTTGCATGCTCAGAGCTCATTTAAAATTTTTCCCTAGTACAAACTGAACTAATTGGATGGGATTTAGGTCCTCTTTCACAGGAGCCAAGGAGAAACAGGAAGCTTCCAAGAAAAAATACCCCCAAAGAGGAAAAGTTCAGCTTTCCTTAAAGAAATCAGATGCTTCTTCTAGGAGTAAACAGGAAAAAACAAGCCAAAGCAAAACCTAAGGAGAGTCCAGTCCAGCCGAGCCTTGCCAGGCGGCTTGTGTCCAGCCATCAGCTCCTTTGTGCCAGACATCACAGTCAGCCGTTTCTCAACCTGGATTTCCTTGAAGTCTTTCAAAAAGCCAGTGAGGTGGTCGGGCTATGGTGAGTGAGCAGATGCCGTCACTGAGACACAGTACTCTCCCCACACACTCAGGAAGAGGCAGGAGAGCTACCCAGGAGGAGAGCTACTAGGATTCTCCAATAAGGAACCACTCGGTTGTGTGGGGAGAAAGAGGCAGGATGTTGGGCGCTCGCTGCGGCCCCGCACCAGGTGCAGCAGCCCCAGTTCTGAATTTCCATTCACAGTCTGTGTGAAAACATCCCGTAAAGACAAAAAAGAACCAGGGCATAGTGAAAAGGTAGGATATGGGAAAAACTGTAGTTGTCACTGGATGTCAAAGAAGTGGTTAAAGATAGTGCAGCTGCAGAAGGCTTCCTGGCTCTCCAGAGAGAGGGGCAGAGGTCACTTCAGGACAGTGGCATGGTGAGAAAACCTGGAGGGGCACAAGTATGGCTGTTGAGCAGAGAGGGAGGTGGGAAACTCTAGATGCCTTTAGCAAATTGGGTAGGGCCAGCCTTCTTTCTGACTATGAATCCATTGTAATTGGCATAAACCTCAGATCCATTGCCACTAGTAGCAACTAATAGCCACAGTGGAAGGGTAGAGATAACATTTGCCTAAAAACTTACGCAAATCCCAAAGCTGCATTGGTTTAAAAAAAATAAAGACCTGCTTCTCACTTGAGCGCTGTGAGGCTGCTCAGCAGGGAGCAAGCTCCTAAGTAGGCCTTAGCACAATGCCCAGGCCAGACCTAAGCCTTAAATGCATTGTTTAGCTTCTGGTAACTGTAGCCGATGAAGTTGTTGGAAATGAGCTAGAGCTGCTCTCATTGATCTGTTTTTCAATTTTCTGTTGTTTGCTGGAAGAGCCTGATTTTACTTTGCCTAAAGTAAGTCACTTGGGTAATCAACAAATCCACTGAAACTCCTAAGTCATCACCTCTCAGCCTGCCTGCTTGATTCATAGCCTTCAGCTTGCACTTGCCTGCGGCAGCAGCCGGAACCTCCTCCCACTTGCGCCAAGGAAAGCAGAGGTGAGGCGTGGGTCTGAGAAGGCTTTTGGGGAACACTGAGGTGTCCTGGGGACTGGCAACAATCTCGGAGGAAAAGCTCATCTGGCCCAGCACTTGGCTGTGTGGGCTCAGGAGGCGGGCATCGTGGTGGCTGAGACCACAGGCTTTGGCTGTCCGCTCTCCCGGGACAGCCCCCAGCTGGCCAGTTCCCTGTGGCTGACTGCAGCTGTCTTGCTTCACCTCCTTGTGAGGTCCAGACTCCTTGCCTGTGTGTGTGTGTGTGTGTGTGTGTGTGTGTGTGTGTGTGTGTGTGTGACAGAGAGAGACGCGAAGGTTTGTACAGTTTCCTAGGTCTGATGATCAACCAAGGCCACCCGTGGGGAGGAGCTTCATCCCACTAGTGCAGTCACTGGCAGTTTCTCTGAAGCACTGCGCAGTGAAGCTTTTCCGTTTGTTGGCCACAGGATTTCTATGCGATTACCCAGAAGTCCCAATCCAGTCTGGGAAAGCAGCCACAGACAATATGTGGACCAGCGGGCACTGGTGTGTTTCAATAAAAGTGCATTTATGAACACAGATTTGAATTCCTTCTGATTTTCATGTGTCATAAAACCTAATGCTCCATTTGCTTTTACACTCCTTTTAAAAAAAGTCAAGACAGCGGCCAGCCTGTGGGCCACGCAGGATAGATGGTGGGCCGTATCTGGCCCCTGAACTGGAGTGCCCGACGCTCAGTCTGTGACGGCCAGGTTACAGATACGCCCATGTGTGCCTTTGATACAGCTCCTACACACTGCCTTTGCCTGAAAATTCTGTCCTCCACGTCACCTCCTTATAAAGAACTGAAAAGGCCCTGTTTATCAAGTTTCCTCATTCCTATTTTTAAAGCCTTATTATTAAAGTGTAAATGATACTTTAATAAATGCACCTTTCAATCTATAAATTTAGGTGAGTGTAGGCATATGTATATGTCTATTCCTAGCAATCAAGTCAAAGTGTTAAACATGCTCACTTCCAAAAAAATGTTTTATGGACATTTTTTGGTAAGAACTTTTAAGAAGAGATCTGTTTTCTTGATATATTTTAAGGTGCATGATTCTGCATTGCTAACTATAGACACTGTATATTGTTATCTGGTTAATCTCTGAAATAAATTCATCTTACAGAGCTAAAATTTATACCTGGGGAACGGCTCCTTGCTTCCCCTCCCATCAGCCCCTGGTCACTGCCCTCTGCGCTCTGCTTTATGAGTCTGACCATGGAAGAAGGCTGACAGAGGTGGTGGGAGAAAGCGTTCATTCTTCTGCAGTGGAACACAGTGTCCTTAGGACCGGGCCTTAAAGCGGGCGGCTTCCTAGTTCTCACCCTGGCCCCCAAGCAGGCCCAACCTCGTGTAGGTCGTGCAGGGCCCTCCACCGCTAGGCCACCCCTTCATGTCCACTCCCTCCACTGAATTCTCCTCATGGGCCCCACGGTCAGACTCCCAGCTGTGTTAACAGGAGCTAAGTGGCAGGCGCCGGGGACGCGGCAGGCTGTGGCCCGCTACCCCTCGCCTGGTAAACATGTGCGCACCCCATTTAGTTTAGCTTGTTACTCATTCATCGGGGTAGCTTCCCGGCTCTCATCTGATTTTGAATGTACAGTTCCTCAACTGAGATTCCACAGGTACATTTTCCTCAGCATTTCATTTTATGGTTTCTGTGACACTGTAAAAATACATAGAATAATATTATAAACAGTTGCGAATAATATTGTAAACTATCTGAAAGTGAGGAGAATTAACATGCTGCCACACTCAACTCTGGCCTTAAACAGAAACTCACGGGGCATTTTCTTCGAATCATCCATCCCACATCTGCTTTCCTTACACTTCACGAACGGTGCTTTTAGCACTTAGTTATCCACAAAAATAGTGCTACTGTGTTATGTATCTTGAATATGCATCGCTTGCGCAGATAGTGTCAGTCCCTTGCATGCTTTCTCACGCCTTCTTTCATTCAGTGCTATCTAACCTGAAATACACCCACTTACCTCGAGCGTTTCAGTGTAGTAAAGCATTCTGTCATGATATGAGCATGCAAAATGTGTTTATCCCGTTGAGAGGCGTTTCGATCGCTTCTGCTTTTGTGCGGTTCAGCCACAGCACCGCGCCTTTGCACGTGTCACCAGCCACGTATCTGAAGAATTCCTCCGAACGACATGCGCAGAAGTGGAGCTGCTGGTCTGGCGGATGGCTTCCTCAGCTGCAACGCGCTGCTCTCCGGGAAGAGGGAAGATCCAATCAGCTTCTGTCGCTGTGCTCTCGCCCCCTCGCACGCTGCTCCTCAGCGCAGTGGGGTCTTGCTCGGCCTGCGGGATGCGGGTCTGTGCGTGCGCCTTACGCTTCCCATGGCTCTGGGCACAATGTGCCGTGTGCCGCTGCTGCTCGTGGGCGAGTCCTTGATGCTGCGGGCCTGGACCGAAAACCACGCAGGGGCAGGTGCTTAGCTCCGTCCTTTCCTGATTCTTCTTACTTCATGGCCCAAGTTTTGACCCAAAGACAGGTAAAATCCAATTATAAGTTATAATGACTTATAAAGAGCGAAGTACCCCTTTCCGTTTCTCTGATGACACCCTTTAATATCTCTCCTTGTGGCTGTGCCCACCGTGAGCATCTTCTACCTTTTCTATCTTGTTGGTCTCCATTTTGTTCGTGGCCTTACTTAGCTTTGTCAGGTTTATTGACCACATTTGCTGATTCTAGTGGACTTAAGGCTTTCGAATCCAGAGTAAAGTCTTGGTTAATAAAAGAAGTTGTGTGGAGAAAAAAAATTGATTTTTATTTTTACAGTACCAGAGATTGCACTCAGGACCTTGTGCTTGCCAGGCAAACGCTTATTTATTCTCCTGAACTCTCTCTCCAGCCCCCCCCCCAATTTGATGTTTTTAAATTCAATTTTGGAAAACGTTAGCTTGTTTCATTTGGCATCTTCCCAGTCAGTACCGTCCTCACTTCCCCAGCCTTCCTTCTGCCTCCTCTTCGCGCCGCATTTCCTTTCCGGCCTTGTGGTCTCTGTCTCTTTCCTGCACCCCACTGGTCATTCCTCGTGAAGCTAATCCTCGCTCCTCTGGCAGAACCGCCACTGTCGATCCCCTGTCTGCTTCTGTTGAGATCTGGTTCATGTTTCACTTTTGCTCAATGCAGTTTGCCTCGTCGCCACTGACCTCTTTGCCACAAAGCCCATCTACACCCCAGTGGGAGAGCAATCAGGTGGTGTGGACGCGCACCAGCAGCCGTGGAAGTGGTCTGCATTCTGAAGAACAGAAGCTGCTGCCTGCCGAGGGCTGGCCTTCCCAGAGCGCTGCGCTTTCAGCTTGACCTGAAGTCTGTCCTTAGAGACTTGTTGCATGGAAACGTGGAAGGAGGGCTTCCTAAGGCGGAGGCAAGGGCAGGCAGGCCTTTCTGAGCGGACTAAACCCTTTTCGCGATGCTTGAGAGAGGACTGAGAGTCTACAGGTAATGAGCTTCTATTACAAGAACCATGGCCTCCTTACTTGACAGTAGGGACTGATAGCCTACTGCAAGGCAGGTGCTGCTCTAAGAGCTCAGGGAGCTGGCTGGCGCTTGTGCAGAAGCAGCGGTCACCATCTCTGTTGTTCGCCTGCTGCAGGCTCTCCTACCCCTTGTGTAGCAAAGCAGTCATTTATGAGCTTTATTTCGGCTCAAGTGTTTATAGTATCCAATCTAGAACCCAACTCTGAGTTTCTACAATGGTTGCAGAAGTGGTGGGTGTACCTATGTGTGTGTGTGTGTGTGTGTGTGTGAGAGAGAGAGAGAGAGAGAGAGAGAGAGAGAGAGAATAAAGAAAGGGGAAAGAAGAGAGAGAGGCGAGCTAGAGCTGCCTCACAACCCAGGGTACCCCTCCCTTCCAGGTATTCTAGCCCTAGCTGTGATACCTGATTCTTGTTCATGTCTTACGTGTCAACGAGTAGACAGGAATACCACAGACTATTGAAAACCCTATCTCCAGTGGGCTTTTATTTTCATAGTTATAGATTTTTTTTTGCTTTTGAAATGTATTTTATAATGAGAATTCATTTCTTATAATGAGCAAAAGGAAAATCATTAATCAAAATATATACATAAAATAGCATCTCCCAGATAGGAGGAAGAAAGGGCTGCCTTTGAGTTTATGCCAGTGATGGTGGCTGTGTGTGCCTCTTAATCCCCTTGGAGCTTGGAACGTAGAGAAAGCGACAGTCTTTTTAATTTTTTTTTTCCTTTATGCATTTGGTACAGGGTCTCACTACACAGCTCAGACTCACAGTGGTCCCCGTTTCCAGCCTCCCTAGCGCTGGAATTACAGGTGCGCACCACCACGCCCAGACTCATTCGCCACTCAGTGTACCTGGGGCAAGGCCCACACAGCATGCAGGACTGGGAGTCGGGCCCTGGTCCTTGCGCTTGCTAAAGCAGGTGCTTAGTCCACGGAGCTGTCTCTGTGGCCCTGAAAAGGACAGTCCTAACTAGCCACTGTAACTTCCTGGTGCTAACAAACGCCCCAAGCAGCTTTCTCGTAAGCCATTTCAGATAAACATACTACTGCAAGCTGATAAAAGACAATGTGGAGAAAGGAGGAACCTTGCTCTTAAATAAAAATTCGTGAAATTGTTCGATAGTGGCTTTTGATGAAGCAGTGCTCTAAAATAATTTCTTCAAGGTCATCTGGTTAATTTATGCCACATTTGTAAGTTATTGTGTATTTTAAAAATTAATGAAAGATTTAATTATAGCAGGGTTGCCCGTGACCTTTCCTGAAATGACTTCATCATCAATCTGCAGGCGTTTCAGAACTGTTTTCCAGTTTTCTAATAATTTGCTCTCAAATTAATGACATCCAACCAGTGAAAGGAGTTGAGGCTCAGGAAAAGGATTGAGCTGGGATTTGTGGTTTCCTAGCAATGGCTAATTCCGAGCCCTGGACAGCCGTGGCAGATAAAGCGGCGTGCGGCTCACTGGAAGCCGCAGCAGGTTGGGCTGTTTACTTAGAGGAATGAGAAATAGATCCAGTGTGTCAATTGAAAGAACTCGTAGGTAGCCAGATAGGATCCTTGCACAGCAGGTAATTTGGGATACGTTTATTTAAATATCAGTGGGGATCACACCTGCACCCATGAGACAGCACCTGTTCTTCCTTGGGACCTCCAGAGGGTCTTTGTTATTTGCAAGTGAATGGTCTCTGTTTGTCCCCCGATGTGCTGGTCACCTGTGACACTCGCCTTGAACTCCCACACTGTACCGTCTGCCCCCAGGGAGCAGAAAGCTGAGCTAAGCTGTCTGTAGCAGGGGCAAGCTCACACCTCTAGCCCGGCAGCCGCCGCCACCATCTGTGTCATCCTGAGGTTTGTCTGATACAGCAGGATGACACAAAGGCTGTGCAGTGCACTGGCACGTCCTGGCACACCGGAGAAGGATCTGTGTGCCCTGAGCTCGTTGTTTAAGTGCTTGCTTATGCAAAGGCAGTCAGAAGCAGGATACAGAGTTCTGATCCCCAGCTAGCCCTGCCCTTCAGGCAGCCTGAGCCACCAAAAAAAAAAAAAAAATCCTTTTGGGGCCAGGGAGATAGCTCAGCAGAATAAGCACTTGCCTGGCAAGCGCAGGGCCCTGAATTCAATCCCTGGTTCTGCCAAAAACATCAACAAAACAACAACAACAACAACAACAAAAACCCTGGTAGCATCTGGCTGTAGTTCCAGAGTGGCAAGCTAGAGCTTGGCAGACTCAAAGCACCAGCAGGCACTGGGGCCTGGGAGAAGAAGCAACAAAACCTGGATATTTGGGCTGAAGCCTGCCCAGTTCCCTGAAGTTCCAGATGTGATCACTTCTATACTCTATTCCTCAGCCAAGGAAGTATCCATGGTGCTACCAGTCACATGTGTTTCCCTGTGGCTGGACCTTTAAGGTGACATTGTTTCCCATGAAAGGCCATCATCATGGGCGAAAGAATAGGGTTTCAGAAGACTTGGATTCTGTTTGATGTGGACCTTGGCTTCATGGCAAGCATGTGAAGCAGCTGGTCAAGGGTCCAGCAGGAAGGCTGTATGCTCCGGTTTATTCCTTCTCAGCTCTCAGAGATTCCCCATGGAGACCAAGCCGTTAAGGCTGCCATGGTTCAGGGCAGCGATGGAGTTCCCCGCACAGCAGGATGTTTAGACCTTGTTGGAACTTTCTAGGTACAACTTCTCTAACGTGTCTTCTTTCCTCCAACTGTACTTTCAGTTTCATATATTACATGGGTTTTTGCCCTCTGTGCCCACCGGTGACTTAGAGCTGGAAGGGGGGCCCCTATGCCTGTTGCTCAGCATCAAACTGTGGGGTCAAATGATTGCTAAGGAGCCTTGGAGCACTTAGTAATGCGCTTGCTGTGTGCATGGGACTGTGACTTGCATCACGTAGTGGTCATAGCTTTGCCCGTGACTGTCATTTGCTTGTTGTGCCATTTTGTTGGATAAATTATATCAATTCTTTCAGGTTCAGTTTCTTCATCTGTTAAATGGAATGCTCAAAGAAAATAGGGAATCTATCGAAAATGGTTAGCATACACTGAGAGTTCAGTTATTCCTCCTTGTTATTGGTACTGCTATTTTTATTTGATTGACTTCTACTGAATACCCACCATTTGAAAAGTAGTATAGCCATCATAAAGATATAAAGCCATGCTTTCTACCCACAAAATTATCAAGTATCTAACAAAATATGGAAATAATCATAATTAAGCACTACTATATATCAATACTAGCAGCTTTAAATTAATTTCTTAATTTATATTAAAGGTATATGATAACCTCAGAAAAATGCTAGATGCTCTTATTGTCCTCATTTTGAACACAAGGATACTGAAATGTAAAGTGAATGAGGATTTCTCCACAGGTTCTGGGTAGGGGCTACCGTCCTGTTCTGTCCTGTCATGGCAGAAAACATGTGACAGGCATGACAATGCAGAAGGTGCAGCCTGTGTGCACCGCAGACTTCTGAGATTTTAAAGGCTACCAAGGAGAAGACACAAACACATGTGCTATGAATTTTGGTGCATGCCAAGATCTTACCTAAAATGCTACAGAAATTCAAAAGAGGTTTTTCTTCCTAGGAAGCAAAAGAAGAGATGAAGAAAGATTATGGAAAACCTAACAGTAAAGGTAGCATTTAAATTAAAACTGAGAAGAATGGGATATTCTATATCCCATTAAGGATATAATCTCACTTTTGTGATTACAGAAAATATACACTTATAAAAATAAAAGAAGTATAATGTTTACAATCATATTGGGAAATTTTTAATAAATCTCACTTATAAACCTATAGACCAAACAGCCTAAAAGTTAGTATGATTCTTGGATATGAATGTATTTAGGAAGCTTATAAAGGACCTGTATAGAGCGCTCCTCTCAGTGAGTGATACCTGGAACAATTCAAGCTGACTTTTGAAGATTTTTTTTAAAAAAGAGAACTGACCATCTACAAGGTCATGTGCAGTCTAAAGTACTTCCAAGAGTTGATTATCATTGACGTCCATCCTCTCTGTACATCTCAATTAAATATGAAAGTTAAAAAAATATGTTGTATAAAGAACATTCCAAGCAGAAGAAAAGCAGGCACTAGGAAATCATCTATTAGTGGAACAAAATTGAATTATGTTTAGCACAAGATATTAAGAAAGGATACAATATAGGAAAAGTAGATGGAGGCCAATGAGGGAAGACTCAAGGTCAAAATTCTTTCTGTGAAATTCATGAGTAGGTCGTATGACAGTTCAAGATCAAGTCAAAGTTCCTTGAGAATCTTCTGCACAGAGGTCAGAGTTGCAAAATTGGCTACATTGGTGGCTGCTGTGGTCGAGCCATGAAAGGGAGATTCAGAGGGTTCTGGTGAATGTGAGAGATTTTATAGAACCATGACAAAAGGATTATGAATTAGTCTGGAGGTTAGAGACCAACCTTGAAGACTGGTTCCCCCTAATGGGGACAGAGGTGTCTGTCCTAGTGGTGGGAGAGTCTGCTGAGGCAATGCAGGAAGAGGGAGCTCATCTAGGAGGAGCTGAGATAGCTCGGCCCTATCTAAAGATGTTGTTTGGGTGAATAAAATAAGGATGGCACCTGGAAGGACTCAAGATTCAGGGGAGGTCACTGAAGACGGGAAAGGGATGTGTCTTTGTGTGAGTTGCTGCCAACATCTTCTTGTCCTAGCTCAGTCAGATCAGAAGTTCCCTCAGAAGTCCATTGCAAAGCCTTTGACCTCACTGAACTCTCCAAGCGTGGCTCTCCCTCATTTTGAGCATTACTAGCGCCATCTTGGAACTAACCCCTTGAAAGATCTCTTCCCTTCCTGAAGGGTCATGGTCAACTACACTGTTCTCGAAACTTCTCACAACTTTCATAATTATCTGTAAAAGCTGGCATGACTGGGGATTGTAAAAGAACCAGATGACTGTGGGGTGAGTCAGGTGATTGAGCGCTCTTCTCCTACAGGGAGCTAAGCGTCTTTGTAGAGCATACTTCTCTAATTATACTTAGTGTGACATTGTTTCCACCTAAATTATAGCAATTATATACTGAGATCCCATTTGAAATCACTTAATTAATGAGTAGCTAACCCTCTCTTGGATGGAATTCTAATGAGGCCTTTTATTTTTGTGAACCACCTCCCTCCCTCCCTCAGATTAATCATTCTCTTCCCAGAAAGGCTTACTCAGGTCTCAAATGGTAGATGAGAGAAGGTGTGTTATTTGTCATGGAAATCGTAGCACAGTCCGGGATGACAAGGGACAGCACAGATGCTCCCCAACCCTCCGCCAGAGATTTTTATCAATCTTTCTAAACCCCAGAGGACACCCTATTCAGCCATGTTCTTTGACCCAGAAGTAAGGGCAGAGAAAGCTATTGCCCCGATTTTGAAAGAACTGAATGATTTTGTTAGATTAATTTTATTCACTAAGCAACTTAGAACTATATTTATTGAGCATCTGTTCCATAGAAGTGCCAATGGAAACAAAATGAATTAGAGTAATAGATAAATACTTCATCTAGAGAGGATCACCAGAATATGGATAAGTTGTACAGCTGGAAGGAGACACAGGTGATCCTGAAAGAAAATAACATCCCAGGAGTTGTATTGGAAGGCCATATTCGAGATCCCATCCTTGTGGATATGTGTTGCTTATTAATGCTCAGCTTTTGTAGGCAAATTCAAGCCTTGACAGAAGGAGTTGTTCAAGGTCACCTGGTGAATTCTGTGGTGGAGAAGGACTAATGAAAGCCAAGCCTACCCTGTGTGGTTTCCTGGCCCCTGTGCCCAGAGTGAGTGTGGTGCCAGGTGAGCCATGGCAGGAAAACACAGGGAGCCTTTGGTGGCCAGGGTCACATCAGTATCGGAGCAGGGGTTTAAAGGATGAATATGGCCTGTTAGGTTTGTAGAGTCCAGAAGATGAATCTGGAGCAGAACCAAACAGGCTCATGAAAACAATCCACGTGGCAAAGGAAAGGAAAAGGAAAAACAGAAGTAATAAATTTTAATTGATTTTTCCCCTGAAAATCCATACAGTGAGAAATGGCTTAGAGGATTCATTTATTTTGTTCTTGTGATTAGGAGTAACTTCCTCAGGGAAGCCTAAGCATAGGCTACCTGCTTCCCACACTCATCGGTGTTTACATAGATTCCCCTTCCTTCAGGCTCAGTAAGATCTGAGTGCACACACACACACACACACACACACACACTCTGTCTGTCCGTCTGTCTGTCTGTCTGTCTGTCTGTCTGTCTCTCTCTCTCTCTTTCTCTCTCTCTCTCTCTCTCTCTCTCTC
>NW_004524618.1:4871787-4876808 GCF_000260255.1 Octodon degus
TCTCTCTCTCTCTCTCTCTCTCTCTCTCTCTCTCTCTCTCTCTCTCTCACACACACACACACACACACACACACACACACTCTAAAGCTCCCATGTTTGGGATTAGAATGTCCCTTGCAAAAGGGACTGTGAGTCTGTAGGGACCCCGAGGTTGTAGGGACACCAGAGATGAGAACGCAGGTGCTGGCAGTGAACACTTGTCATCTACAGACATGGTCACGTCTTCACACACATTATCTAATAGGATAGGATGGATTCTTTTTGTTATTATGTTGGTGGTTATGTTTGTTTTTTTTTAATCAAAAGAAGTGGGCCAGCAGTACATTCCTGAAGCACAAGGGTAAGATAATTCATCTTGGTAATGGCAAGGAAGGGGACTATTGGTAACAGTGGGTCTGGCCATGCCAGTCATTTCTTTGTCTTTGCCAAAGACTTCAGAACAAAACTCCATCGTCTAGAATGTCCTTCGCTCCTCGACTATCAGCCCTTCTGTGTAAGACAGCCACTTTAAATGGGCACTATTCTTCCTTTCAGGACACAAAGAAGTGATTACAAGTGAGATTCCGTGTGTTAACATACTCTCAAAGTGGCGGACAAAATTTACATCAGAGAGAGGAAAATTAAATTCTGGGTAGGTGGCGTGGAGCAGCAGCTCTCGGGTGCGCAGCACTGTGACCCAAGGGGTCTGGCAAGTGCAAATGCTCAGCATCCCTGTGGGTTCCTCGTTTGGGGAATCTGTGTGCACACTCTCGCAGAGCACCTCCAGTGCCAAGATCACGCGAGCTTCTTCAGAAGGAGAGCTCAACAGCACCAGCAACGTCACAGAAGATCATTTAAAGCACAGCATCTGAGTTGGCAACCACGTGCTCCCTGGAAACACTCCCCATCCCTTTCGTGCCGTCACACAACCCATCTCCTAGGTCTTATCTTCAGCTGGTAAATGGAGCTCTTTGTTCTTTCCAGAGAGATACCGCAGGAGTGAGAAGTGTTCCGCACCGACCTGAGCTCTTTAACTTAAGGGGCAAAAATATAGCTAATGAGAAAGTTTTGTCTGAGAACTTGGTGGGTTTTTAAAATATTATTCATCAAAAACAGTCTGGACTCATTTCCTCGTTGAAGACTGAGTAAACTCTTTGTGTGTTTATCATCCTAAAATGATGGACATGGTTTCTGACCGTGGTCATAGGGGAGTCTCATTTTCACAGATCTTTCTGTGAATTTTAACGTGTGTTCTGTGGGTACTTATGAAAAAGGAAGAGAAATACTTGAGAGTTTGAATGACTCCCTATTGTATCCCCTGCATATTTTGCTATTTTTGCTGTGTTTGTGGTTCCTTCAGCTTCCGAAGCTTTAATTAGATGAACAGCGAGTGAATATAACATTAGCTAGAACTGAAGAAGCCAGGTTCGTGCAGAAGAGAGACCAGATACCGCGGTCACTAGGGTACCACGGTGAGGGGTGAGCCCACGGCACGCTCTGGTCTCTTCAGAGCTGAGGGTGAATGGCAGAATAAGAAATGTATTGATGTCTAGAGCCATGAAGGGGTTTTTTACCTGTTGATCTTAGGTAGAGACCATTAAGAAAATAAACAAAGGTCATAATCCTAGCAGTGTGATTATAATTTGGCATTTGGAGTAATAAAGTAATCTTATGGGAAATCAAACTAGCATATCCCCAGTGAAAACATTAGTGTATCAATTCACAGTTTCGGGTAAGACCTTGGAAACATAGTATAAGAAACTCTGGGAGAAGAGCCAAATAAACAAAATGTGGATGCCAAGATACAAATGAGAAGACTCTGAAGCAGACCTCAAGTTCTGACAGCACCTATTTCATATGCATTCACGAAAAGGGCACTGTGAGGTCAGGAACAGACACTGCCAAGAGCTGGGGAGGCCAGCAGCGGAAGCATCCTTGGGCTCAGCATCGGAGCCTGTGCCTCTGGGTGATCCCTGCATCCTGCTCCGCATCAGCCCGGCCATGCGATCAGATGCCAGTTTGAAGTTCTGTGTTCACCTGCCCTGGAGCATCCCTTGTCCCGTAGACCATCTTGTTAGAGCATCTTCCTCTGCTTCGTAACCATCCCCAGAAGGTCCACCTGCTGTGCTTCCCTCCTCTTCCCTTTCCTCTGGCTTAAAGGGGAGACAAACTATTTCTTCCTTCATCTTATGGCTTCAGTTGTCTCTTGGCTTGCCACTGAGTTGCTACAATTCCTGCTCCCATCTTCCTCTGACATTCTCACTGCAGCTCTCTTCTTCTTGTCTAAGGAATCTTGTTATTTGATTTAGAGTCCTGGTGGTCTGGAGTGACCTCAGCTTAAGCTCTTCAACTGAATGACATAAGCAGCAAGCTTGTCTTCCCCCCACGGAAGTCACATTCACAGTTCCAAGAAGAAGACTTGGCTGTGTCTTAGTGGAGGCCACTGTTCAACCCTGTATCTACCAGCCTACCTTTTCTTTTTTTTAAAAAAAGGAAGTTCAATAAACATATTTTTAAAAGAAATAGAAACAATACAAAATGTCACTAAATGAAGTGATAGGAATTCAACAGTGGTAGTCACATTGCATTTTGTTGTCTTCAATTTAGTTGTTCAGGTTACTACATGGAAGCATGCAAAATTGGCCAGAAAAATTAAAAAGCAGAAAAAAAGTCTAAGCATTAAGTGTTCCTTTCAAAAGAACAGTAGAAATCAGCAGTATGCTTCTCCAGCATAGCTTGGGTAATAGTGCTACCATCTTATCTTAAATAGTCTTCTTTCAATAGTCATTAAACTTTGAGGATTGTGAACTCCTTTGAATAATCTAATAAAATATATGTATTTATAGATAATATACATTTTCCAATAAAAATGTTTTTATTTAAAAGTCTAATTAATTCAAAACCCAGCGTTGCCACCAACGCCCTCATGTGTACTGCAGGTTGAAACCTTGACCCTCCGTCCTTTTTGGTGGTAATATCCAAAACCAGCCAGTTTTTCTTTGTGATCAGGCTGATGTAGAAGACTTCAGGAAGTTACTTTTATTCTAAATAAGGTGTACAATTTTGTTGTCTTTTAAGAGATCCTTTTAGGTATTTCAGGTCTCCCTGAAATGTATATTTATATTGATTAAATTGTGTAGGAGAGAACCTTAATATTTTTATTAATTTGTTGTACCAGGGACCAAACTGGGCCATCTCCCTGGCCCTGATATTCTTATTATTTTTTAACTCGAACTGTACCAAGTCT
The DNA here is from genome assembly GCF_000260255.1 of Octodon degus. Taxonomy (NCBI): domain Eukaryota; kingdom Metazoa; phylum Chordata; class Mammalia; order Rodentia; family Octodontidae; genus Octodon; species Octodon degus. Next base: position 4,875,014 of record NW_004524618.1, read on the forward strand.
GCTTTTTCTGTGATTCGATGTCACTTCTAGAGGGAAGATCTGACATTTCTCCCTGCTATATCACATCTTATTAAGTTCTGCTTAGCACTTTAGACAGTCAAGACTTCTTGGGTCCTGCTTCTGCCATCAAAGCATATCTATCAACTGTTTCTTCCAGCTTTGTGTTAACAGGAAGTTCAATTTCCATCGACGACCATTATTTTTGTGTCTCCAAGTCATTAATGGCAGTGACGAAGGAAGAGCAGATGACAGATCCTCGCAGCTGACTGGTGGCACTTCCCTCCTGGTTGATTTTAATGCTCTAATTAGGTGCTGTTCAGCCAAATAATTTGACTAGCATCTGGCTCATAATTTTTCTATCTTTTCTTCAGAATTGCTATGGCAGACCTGTCAGCTGCCTTGCAGATATTCAAGTAAATCATATGCCTCATAATTCCTACTTCTCTCTGCCTGGTAATCTTTTCATAGAAAAGAATGAGCTAAGTGTGACATGAAATAGTTCATGGTCCATGAAATAATGAAACTGTTTATAGTAAGCAGCAGTGTTTGGTTTGACATCACTTGTGTTGGCCAACAAAGACTTCAACAAGTCTTCGTTGAAGACTTACCAGATAAGTGGCATTGCCTGTGGGAGGTGGAGGAGGAAGGAAGTGCTTCAGGCCTTCTTCACCCGCTCTTCAGTGTTTTTCTGAAGACCTTATCCATTTAATTCTCTTCTCCTGAAGTAGAAATTCATAGGGAATAGGTATTTTGTTAAAGATTTCAAAAGAGCTGACTTATGACCTTTCAACGAATTCAGAATTAAAGATCAGAAACTCCTTAGCAGGTGACCTGCTGTCAGTGTCTGAGATTTGGACACTGGTAGATTTTCAAGGACGCATGAAAGCAAAGAGCCAGGGGAGAGACAGGTAGATTCAGTGTGCTCTACACAGCATCAGTCAGCGAGGTGGTATGTTCTAGGCTCAGGCGAGGACGTAGCCCCACATGGAGGGAAGAGCCACGCCAAGACCGTTCCATTTTACTGATGGGAAACACCTTGGTCTCCTCCACAACACCTGGTTGGTCTTATTTTAGACAAGGCTCGACAAATTTCATTTAACTTTTATCTGGTAATATATTCAAAGTTGCTTCTTGAGATGTATTTTAAGCCGTAAGACAGAAAAACAATCCTAGTTCTTTCCCTTTTAATTTTTTCATCTTCGTCTTTCAAATAGGAGGAAATGTCTCATGAGAAGAATTTCTTGGTTGATTTGACCACATCAGAATCCTGGCTGGTATTGTGAAGGGTGATTAAATCCTGCTGAAACACAAGCCATCCCATTCCTTAAAAGACTTCCATTGTTTGCAACTCCTGGCATGACTGGCCTCCCCTCTATACGGCTGTGATAGATGCCTTGCTGTGTACCTACGAAACATGTAACCCAAGGGGCATAGGGATGACCAGTGTCTTTTTCCCCATTTTTCTAGAAATGATTGATCATATTTATAGGGCTATCAACTGCTGGCCTTGGAAAAGGTCAGTATTGATTATCTGTGTCACACAAGTGGTTTGCTTCTTTACCGTACATAAATATGAGTCCTTTTTATGAGACTGGTGTGATTTTTCTGGGAAGGAGGAGGGAGAGTGCACGTTAATTTGAGTTGGGGAGTAGTTGGGGAGTTGGACTTTCTACTAAAACACACTTAGATGATGCAGTTACAGGAGAGGTGCCATACTGTGGATAATCCATTCCTAGACTCTCAGTCTCTCTCTCTCTCTCTCTCTCTCTCTCTCTCTCTCTCTCTCTCTCTCTCT
>NW_004524618.1:4876908-4928005 GCF_000260255.1 Octodon degus
TCTCTCTTTCTCTCTTTCTCTCTCTCTCACACACACACACACTCACATACACACACACACACACATACACACACACACTTCCTGCTACAGATAGGACAGCTGGTCTCAGCAGTGGACGTGAGTGGACAGGGCTCCTGTGGTTGCAGTAGGGAGCAGCAGGAAGGCTGAGTGTCTATGAGCAGCGGTCCCAGCTTGGTACCGGACTGTGGACGGCAGCGTGGCTAGTTCACTTCTCTATACTGTCTGTATCTTAGATGCTTCCTGTAAAGCACACAGGTTGCTTGTGCATTAAAAACTAAATCCACGATAATGAAACCCACACTGTAAATGACAGGCCGGCTGGTTAGCGCCGTGCGGACCATGGATCCCCCTCAACGACCTCCAAGGAGCTCCCTGAAAGGACAGAGGAGCCCGGCCATGTGGAGCCCTCCTGTCCTCCCCAGTCTCAGTGCCCTACTGACTGACTGGGGCCCCTCTCTGCTTGTCTCTCCCATTCTCTCCTAAACAGAGTTTTTGGCCACTTCAGCCTCCGCTCTGAATGGCAGTTGGTAAAGGTGGACTACAGATCTATCTTTAGCCGGCGTTGCACCAAAGAGGACTACCAGACGTGGCACCTGCTCAATCAGGTACAGCGTGGGGGGCGCTGGCCCTCAGGGAAAGGAGCCGCTGCCAGCCGGGCTCGGCCTTTGGGGGCTTCCTGTGTGGGCAGGGAACCTAGTGGGCCAAATGAGGATGAGGAGTGGATGCCAGGGGAAGGGGTAGACAGAACTGGACCCAGCGGTACCTTAGAAGCGCAGGTGCCCCCTGAGGTCCCTGGGTGGCCTGGGGGAGGGAGGATGGTGGGAACCTGGGGTGCTAGCATCACCTGTAGAGAAGTAAAGACCAGACAGCCAGGACAGCCTCTTGCCACCAGTGTGGAGACCGAGGGATGTCTCAGCCAGGGGCAGAGCGCTGCCGAGAAGGGGCCAGCGCCTTGGGCCTGAGGGTGGCACAGGCACTTGTGGCCATGTGGTGTAGGAAGGCAGCTGCAGCCCTCGGAGCTCTTGGCTCCCGGCTGTGTGTTCCAGGTCTCCTCTTGTGGTCTTTGCTAAGACTTGGGGCTGGGTATGGATGTTCGTGGCAGAGAAGGAACTTTGGCGTGTCCTTTCGGCTTCCTGTGAGGATGACGTGACGAGAGTCCCGAGCTCTGGGCTTCTCTGCGCCAGTCTTGCGGCTGAAGCTACTCAGTGCCTGGTGGTCTCTCTGGGACCTGGAGGCTGAGAGGTGGCAGAGGTGGGGGGTGGGCATTGTGGGCTGGCAGGGTGAAGACGTGGTGGTTGGTCGGGCTCCCATGGTGTTCCTCGGTGCCGTGGCAGAAGGTGGGCGCTTTTGTTCTTGAAATTTCCAAGTGGTTAGTGACAATATACCTGCTCCCCAGAGTGACCGAAAGAGTGCAGAGTAGTGACTATTGCCGAGAAGCTGGCTGGCACAGCCTCCTGTGTGCTCGCCTGCTCGCTCACTGAGGACTTTTTCTTTCAGGGAGAACCTTGTGTTATGGGAGAAAGGAAAATATTCAAGAAGCGCAAGCCAGGATCTCAGTGTGCCCTAGGCCGGGACCATTCCGGGTCTGTGGTCTCAGAACCCTGTGTCTGTGCCGACTGGGACTTCGAGTGGTAAGTCCTTTGGGGTTCAGTCACCAAGTGCGACCCAGCAGTCACTTGTTTGTATGCATGTGTGTGGTGGGGCATGGATGGATGGCGTAGAGAAAGACCCAACCCAGAGGTAGGAAGAGTGTCTGCTGGCGTGGTAGGCGGGATGGCTGGGAGCCCACGCTGCAGGAGACAGGACGCGCTGAAGCTCTCTGGGGGGTGAGGTGCCCCTCAGCCTCAGCATTTCCCAGAGGCCTTCTCTTCATCCTCGGTGCGCAGCTGTGTTGGACTCTTCCGAGGGCGAGGGCTGGGCACCGACGGAGCTCAGCAAGCCGCGGGCTGGGTCACCTCTGCACATATTCATTCAAACTGCTTCTACCAAAACTCTCTGACATCCTTTCCTTTTATTTGCACTTCATTTTTAATTGGCATATTTTATGGGGCTCTGTATAGTAACTCACAGATGTCTAGGCGTGCAGAGAGCACATCATGACGGTTAACCTTTTGGCCTGCTCAACCGCTGATCGAGTCGGCCTTGGGAATCTGCACTCTCCTACCTAACTGAGTTTCATGCTTTTGTTTTACTTTACCATTTCTGTGGTACTACAGATCGAATCCAGGACGTCACATGTTAGTCCAGCCCTCTGCCCCGAGCTACATCAGCAGCTCTCACCTGCTGAGATTTATATCTCAGCTATGAGCAGTGGCTCACACGTCCCGAGTGTCCACCTCTAGCTGTGGCTTCTCTGTGGTCTGTGTGTCTACTCAGTGTACCTCTCTGGATCTGCTGAGTGAGGTCAAACTTCTTGCGGCCAAGGCAGAGTTCCTCTGGAAACCCTCTCTGGAAGGAGTCCCTGGCCGCCTTTCCAGCCTCCATGACACAGGCCGCTACCCATTCAGCAGCTGAAATAGAGCCCTAAGAGGGCCTCACCCCTCAGCAAGACCACCGTGAATCTCCTCATCTACTTCCAAAGCACGCTGTCTCACCGAGGCCTTTGGTGGTATAGTGGTCACTTGGCTGCCTTCCAAAGCACGCTGTCTCAAAGCCTCTCGACCCACCCGCACAGCTACGGGGATTGTGCTAAACCTACTGTCCTCTTCTCACTTCTACTCTTTGCTTTTTGATTTTTTTATTAAAACATGTGCATAGTGTATAATGTTTACATGCATCAGTGAGTACCTACATGCACTTAACATACCTTCCTTATTTGTTTATTAGGTTTTCCTCTCCTCCCCATCCCTGTTCCTACCATCTGTAGACCCACTTCCCAGGTACCAGAGACCTGGCCCTCTATTTTCTATTGTCTATTATTTATTTTTTTATTTTTTATTTTTTTGTGGAACTGGGGATTGAACTCAGGCCCTTGTGCTTGCCAGGAAAGCACTTATTCCACTGAGCCGTCTCCCCGGCCCCTATCATTTATTTTTTAAATTATTTCTATCTTGGGTTTCTCATCTGAGAGTAGTCATGCAATATTTAAACACGTGTGTCTGATTTACTTCACTTAACATGATGTCCCAAGCTGAGTCCCTTTTCCCACAAATGATGCGAAGTTACCCTTCTGTGTGGCACAGTGGCTCTACTTTGTGGGCTGACGCCACACTTCTTATCCACTCATTTGCGGGTGGATATGCAGCCGTTTCCAAGATTCAGGGCTTATGGTGCTGCTGCAGACACGAGCATGCACATCGCTGTGATGTGCTGTCTTGGGCCTCCAAGCCGCTGCAGACCCTCACGCATTCTGGGGAGGCTGCGCAGGCCGGGAGCCGGCGCTGTAATGGGAGTCCTTTTCCTTCAGCAATTCTGTTACCATCTCTGGTCTGGATAAACACTCCAGCGCTAATACTCAGATGCTGATCTTGGCAATGTGTTCTTCATCTCTGTGACTTCACCTCCTTCCCCACAGAAGAAAATATATGTAACATGAGTCTAGTCAGGTTCTACGGAGAAATGAGTTAATAAGGGAATGAGTGGATACCACTGTTATAGAGGAGGACACCATTTATTTTGGCAGTATATAAAATAGCCTCCCCGCATGCAGTGACTGTTACAACTGTGCTGTGTGAAACTTGTAGCCCGAGTCTACATGGTCCCCATCCAAAGCTTAGCAGGTAAACCAGAGCTGACACATCCCAGTAAGCACTGTCTTCAGGGTAGTGCCTTGGATACTACCCATTTGTTTTCATATCAGAGGCATTGCTTGGCATCTTCCTGAGCCCGTCTTGGGGACTGCTGGCAGAGTCCATCCTTAAGTAAAGCAAGAGGTGAGGAATGGAATCCCTTCTGTGGCATCATATGTTCTCTTATTCCTACTGGTAGAGACATCACTGGGATGGGATCCAAGACCTCCTCCCTTGGCAGCCTTCCCATTGCAAGTGAATGAGAAGGGAGTGGGAATCTTTGTCATAAGTTACCCGACCAAGGTTACATAGGAAAGCAAATCAGCTGGAGTTCAAACTCAAGGCTTGGTAAATTCCGCAGTCCCATGCATGCCATCGTTTCTCAAGAAATCGAGCAAGTCTTACTATTTTAGATTTACACTATGTTTAAAAGAAATAGAGTCTCTGTGTTCAGTTACTCTAAAATTAAAACTCATCTCCGTATGACCTATGTTTACTGCTGTTGGTGAAATTTGAAATAGAATGTTTTATTAACTCTAAAACAACTTCCAATGAAGTAGCCTTGACCTTTGGAGCTGGAACTGTGATAGATATACAGTCTCCTAGAAGACATTATAGATTTTCTTTTAAATATGAGTAATTATATGTTTACATTTCTGTGGTCAGTCATACTGTATGTTAAAAGGAAGTTGGAGACACGATGCACGGTCACCCAAGGTTGGATGGTACGTAGAACGCTTAATTGAAGAGCAACAATAAGAAAATAATGTGACCTAGAAGCATATTTTCACCATTTCTGAGTATTGGAGAAGTAGCTTTTGGCTTCTTAATTTTTTGGATTATTTACAGTGGTGTGGAGGGGTGAAATGGAGATGAATATTTGAAATTGTCGTTTTTGTTTTGAAGTCCGTTTCAGTGACCTTTACAACTGGTTTAAAACTTGTCATTGTTTTGAACGCATAATATTGGTCTCTCCACCTTTAATGTTAGTGCTGGAAATCAGCGCCCGGCAACCATTTCCTAGCTGGTGCCCTCGTGTGTGTTCGTCCCTGCCAGGAAGCGCTGTTAGCTCAGGCAGTGCAGGCGGTTGTCACGCGCTCCAACTTAGTTGTTCCCAGGCCGGGTCAGGGTGCAATCACTGGGTTGGCTCATGCCACAATTATGTCTCGGAAACAGCAGGGAGAGGGTACAACCTAGACTAGGGGGTTGAAAGCTAGGGAAAGAGGTTCAATATCTTCACTTTGGTACAGGCTTTGAGACACACGGAGGTAGGGTAATTTTCACCTATGTCCTTCCTATCTAGAGAGCTCTACTGATTCTTAGAAACATTTTATCTGTGGGATGTCACTGGTGCCCACCACTTCCACAAGAGTGTCTGTAATGAGGGGACCACTGGATAATTGCTGGTTTCCATTTAAGTGCCGCAGATCCCCAGCCTTAAGCTCACACGAGAGAGATACTTTGCTGCTGCCTCCAAGGTGCTACTGAGGAGCCAGGAACAAATTCTCACTGAGAATTAAGCTCATCAGAGGCTGTGGGTAGTCAGAAAAGGGAAAACAGGGGGTTCACTGTACGGTTTCAGGGGACCTCGTGGGGAGAAGTAGCTCTCAGGGAATCCCAAGCGTATGTGATCGGCAAGAAATCAGCGTCGAGTGTTTTCTCCTCACTGTCCACCTAAGGACTTGCTTGACAAACATCGACTTTGCTGAGCACCTGGGAGGTATCGTTCCAAGTCTTAGATGTCGGTTCTTTACATAATTGTCTCAGCCATTTCTTGGGATTTGCTGTTTCATGTATTTTATAGATGGGAATGAAGATGTAGGCAAATTCATTCAAGACAATAGGATTTTGGGTCCAGAATGCTGAGTCTTCGTGGCTACTCTTGATCTCCGGTGTAGCGCCAGACCTCCCTGGCAAAGGCAGGCAGTGGTGGTATACATCGAAGACAGAGGCAAAGAGATTTAGGGGTGCCTGGGCTCATGCGTCTGGATGCACCTGAAGCCCGTTCCGGCTCTGTGCACATGGAACGCAGAGAGCATGTTGCCCCCATCGCGGCCACACCAAGTGTAAACAAGGTAATAAACAATGCGCAAGCAAGAGCTACTGCGCTAAAGAAGGTGTAACAGGGAATAATAAAAAATATAATAAGGTGCTGAATTTTATGGGCCCAAACTACACTGTTCATTATAATGGTGGTAGCTACTAATCACACGCATGTATTTGCATTAAATTGAAATAAAATTTCAAAATCAACTCTTTAGTTATTCCTGTTAGTGGCTACCGTGTTGGACGGTGTGGATACAAAATATTTCTATATTGTGGCAAGTTCTACTGGGAACCCAGACCCCCGAGGGCTGATATTAGCATGTGGTGGATCCTTTGCGAACTGGTCGAGGATGTGTGCAGCAGATTTATGCAGAATAATTCAAGGAAAATAAGTGGACCTTCTGAGCAAGGGACACGGGACGGCAGCACATGAGAACACTTGCAGTGAGCGAGAGGAAGGAGGCGGACACCAGGGGAAGGTCAGGCTAGGAGAAATATTTGAGGGATGATTATTGGGTTTTCTAAACAATTTCCAAAATGCCTTAGGTACAGACGTCTTTGTGGGTACAGAAGTCTTCTTCTCTGGCTCAGTTTAGGCTTGCATGCCAGCCTACACGATGTCAGCTGTTAATCCGTCGCTGGTGTTGGCTTTGTGGCTGCTTCTGCTCTCTGAGTGCTCGCCCAGCACCCAGTTCAGATTTACCCCTTACCTAGTGCCCTGGAGGGAGTCAGGGCCGCCTGTGTACCTGCAGCCCCACGACCTCAGCTGCTCCGCGACCTGAGGCACAGGGAGCACGCGGGCACTTTGCGCGGTCTGATTCGTGGGCGGCACTGGCAACTTGTTTGGAAGAGACCGTGACTTTGCGGTTATCTCCATGAGTCTTAGAATGTCATTCTTGGGGACCAGGGACCATGTCTGACGATGCAGTGGGGCCCCGTGGTGTTGTACTAGGTTGAGCGGAGCGGGAGTCTCGGTGTTCACCGCCGTCTGCTTCGTGGGCTACGTAGACCTTGTCCCAGGCATCTGTGCTCTTTTGGCTTCTGCTTTCTGGTCCTCAGCCCCAGCGAAAAGACCCGAGGCCCGGGGGCAGCCGTTCCTCCTCTTACAGACTTCTGGTTTCTGAGCTAACACGGCTGCTCTTCCTTGAAAATCAAAGGCCTTTCCTTGGAAGGATGGGGATTCAATGATGCACAGATTCCTAGAAATGAACAAAATATCTCCTAAAATTTTAGAAATTTCAAATGTTTTATATCAGGAAACACAGAGAGATGACTTCACTTCTTGAGGGAAAGGGCTCGTGTGTCTTGGTGTCTGTGGTGCCCACTTCCCGAGGCAAAGCAGCCTTTCCAGCAGGTGGTGTCCGGGGCTCCCAGTGCGGTGGAGCACACCTTTCCACGGGCAGCTGCGTGGCTGCCAGAGCCCCTTGTTTGTGTAAATCATGCGGACTGGAAGTCTGGGAAGCAGGTTGGACAGTGTGAGAGATTTTAATATACACTTAGAAGAAATTAATGAAGAAGTCCAAGGCTCGGGGGCAGCCAGTTTCCATTACAGTTGTTAAATATTAATGAGGTGCTTTTGCTCTTCCAGGCAAAGCATCCTGCCTGATGCATCTTTTTTAATTACTGCATCGCTAACAGGTAGCAGAGCCAAACGGAGCTGCCTGGGATGGTTTCCTTTGCCGAACAGCACCAAGGCATTTCTCTCCTTCCCAGAGCTGCCGAGAAAAGCGTTGTTCCTTCCTGGTACCAGTATTTCCTGGGGGCTGCAGGGCATTTCAACAGGCTAACCTCATAACGAGGTCAGAGAATATTCCCCAAGTAGTGTGCACACGTCACAGCTTGATGTTTCCATGGATAAAAATAATGCGTGGAAATAAGACATTCAGTGGAGTGCTGGCAAATATTGAACTGGTGAATCTCCAGGAGCACGTGAACACCGCCTTTGTACAGACTCCTTTCATTGCAGGCTCCAAGCTGCCGTAGGACAGCGGTGAATACAGATCAGGGAGAGCAGGAATCAGCCCCACAGCGTACAGTGCTCCTGCCAAACAAAAACATTAGGAAATAACCTGGCAGCACAGCTGCTAGGCAATGTGATGATACTATGGCTATCTGTTATGTAGCAGAGTATACATATCGTAATAATAAAATAGAACATAGAAACTAGGCAATTGCATTTTGAGTATTTATAAATGTATACATATAATTCATGTAAATGAAATTTTGTATAGTTCAGTTTTAACAGTGGCTTTAATTGACATTAATTAGCCTGCAAAATTTGGGAAATTTTAGCAGTGGGTTCTCATGGGCTGTTGCAAGCTGGCAGACACTAGCTGAGTCTGTGTGAACTGTCTGGCTGGGAGAGCTTGGTGGCTGACTAGGAGGCTTGGCAGAATATTCACTTGGCAGAAGCGTATTTTACCTCTTCACTGAGGCAGAGCTGTATCAAGGTGGAACTTCTTTCCGCCTTGCGTGCATCGGCCTCCGAATGCACTCACTCTCCATCCGCCACTGTCCTGAGCTCTCGGCACATCTTGAGCTCTCTCGGCAGTCTCTGGTTACCCTAGAGCATCCGTGCAGACCTGAGGAGCCCCTGCAGAGCTAGACACACACAGCAGGGTAGTTGGCAAGGTTGGGTTAGTGCACGGGGACTATCCATCGGCTCAGTGAATTTCTACTCTGTGCCTGCACTAACTTAGTATATTCTCACATTGCTGAAAAACGGTGAGGAATATCTCAGCTCTTACATAGTTTCCAGTCATATTTCCAAGATATTATGGGTCCAAAGACTTTACCTGGGCAGTTAAGGATGGCTTCACACAACCCAAATATTAAAGATGAATGAGTAGGAAATGACCAGACACAGGAAAGTCCAGAGCATTTCATATAAATATATGAAGAGAGGTGGAGGGCCTGGCAGGTGTGTTCACTTGTAGGTCAGGTAAAGGAACATGGCATGGGGTCAGACTGGTCAGATAATAAACTCGGTCACATTAATCGCCTGCCTCTTCTGAGCCCAGCAACTAGCGTTCTGTTTCCTGCGGCTCTGTTCTATTCAGCTAGGTTGGAGTGCGTCGTGGCTCTCGTTGCCAAGCCCGTGTGTCCACTGGAAATGAGCAGAATATTGGCTCAGAGAACGTGGGAGTGGAAGAAGAGAGCAGCAGTGGGTCCAGAAATTGGCTGCTTGAGAGGCTGCAGGGTCGCTGTACACCCTGCGGGGCAATAGGCAAGCAGGAAAGCGTGGCTGCTAAACCTGGAGGCATGAATGCTCCTGCCGAGCGAGAGGAGCTGTCTTCAGCAGTTACCTGGCGGGTGACGGGAGCAGTAAACCTTTTTGCCTCTTGTATCTTAGCATAAGCAATCCTCGGGAACCCCAGGGAGCTCTAGGAAGCAGAGGAACCTCCTTGGGCCTGCAGGTGGGGGTTCCAGCCTACCCTGTTCTGTTATGCATTTTGTACATGGGAGAGAAAGGGGAACACACCTCACATTCCCCATTTATCATAGCGGAGATTTCATAGACACAAGCAAAAGCATGATGCTTCTCTTGGGGGGAGGGTGGTTCTTGTATGTCCTCCATAAAAATTTGGATGGCTGTGTGCACACATTGAAATGCATGTGTGTATTTGTATTTGATAAAGGAAAAAATGAAAGTGAAATATACAAAGTACATTTGGAAGCACACATAATAGTCATTATATAAAAGTGTGTCTTTACATTGAAAGTCATCTTCATGGTTGCTGTCTACCTGTTGCATTAATTCTACTGTAGACAGAATATGCTTTGAAAAATATAGTAGCCTCCCAAGGGCAACTCACACTGGGATACCTGGAACGGTATTTAAATATATACTTTTCTAACCTAGACTTTCTATGTGATAATCCACCCTTTCTTCCCCTAGATTTCAAATAACTTGAGACTATTTATAAATCTGATAATTCACTTCCAAAGTATGAACGTGAATCCTCACGGGGTTAGATAACACAGTGTGTCACAGCTTTTGCATAGGTCTCCCGTGAGTGTGGGTCTGCGCGTGTCTGGGAGTGTTGTAGTGTTTGTACGTACCCGCCATGCTGTAGTGTTTCTTTTCCTAACAGTGACTATGGCTACGAGAGACATGGAGAGAGCCAGTGTGTCCCTGCCTTCTGGTACAACCCTGCTTCCCCCTCCAAGGACTGCAGTCTCGGGCAAAGCTACCTCAACAGCACAGGGTAAGTAACGGGAGGAGGCTCTTAACTCATTGCTGTCTCCACTCTCCGCACCAGAATCCAAGGAAATCATTGCTCTTCAGGAAGACGGAGCGTAAGTAGAGTTTGTGACGAGAAGCTTCCGAGGAAAACAGGAGCTGAGCTGAGAGCACCTTCCCGGAGGGCCTCCGATTTCTGGTGGCCTGGGTTTCGGAGCATTTTGCCATTTATCTCTGGCAGACGCTGTTATTTGGTAAAACTTGTCACCTGGAAAGGGATGTTGTCTTTATTCCTTGGTCCTCAGGTGAAAGAACCTGGTAGGAGGTGAATATAAATTCTCATGCTCTCATGCTCAAAACTTGTCATGAAAATTCAGGAATCCAATGCTGAGGAATTTGTGGAGTAAAATGAACAGAGCATCTTTTCTGTAAGTTCCAATACGTCTCTTTCTCTCCTTGTTTTCTTAGTAGCTACTTTCAGACACTTGCAAAGTTCCCTTACAGATGTGCTGTGTACTCTTTTCCTCGGATGCCTCTGTGATCCAGAAGACTTCTGTCCAGTGGATAGGTGGGCTCACACAGCACTGCCCGACTTCCAGGGGGCTTACAGACCACCCAGGGATGTTGTTAGAATGCAGTTTCAGGTTGGGGAGAACTGGGGTGAGGTTAAGATTCTTCAGTTCTAATAATCTTCTGAATAATGGCGATGGTACCGTTCATCTCTGCACCACTCTGTGAGTGTCATGGGACGAAGAAGTTCTGGACCTCTGGACCGTCTCTTACAGTGGGGCTTCCTTCAGCCTTCCCAAGCCGCTCACCTTCTTTTACATTTACTTTATTGGTTGTAAGATAGTAGTATATCTCAGTTTACATTTATAAGGAAAAATAACATAATGAAAAAGGTGTATTGAGTGTTCCTAGATGCTCCGAAGGACATATTTTCAGTCAAATATTTGACTCTTGGAGGGCTATTTTTGGAGTCTGGGCTGAGTTTTAGGACCTCTGATGTTGTGTCACTGGTCTAGAAATGTGAGCCAGTCAAACTGAAAATCCAGCAGCTTCAATGTAAGGAGGTAGGATATTACAGAAAAGGGGATAAAATGTTTAAAGAAGAGGGTTATGAGGCCACAGGAACTGCTCAATGGGGTGGGACACTCAGTTCCTAATCACTGCATCCCTGGGACATCTTTGGGAAAGAATAGCTGAGGGTGTCTCACGTGATCACGGGCCATGTGTAAGTGGACCCAGGTGGAGGCGGTTCAGGGATACCAAAGCATCAAGCAGCAGCCAGACAAGTCAGGAAGGTGAAAGACAAAGTTGTTCATATTTTTTCAATGTATTCTAGGTTTCTACAAATACTTCCAGGTTTCTTAAGTGTTGGCTTATATTAGAGCTCCTGAACCAGCTTGAGTTTTAATTGAAGTTAAAGGGAAAGAGTAGATATTATATTTGTATTAGGACATGGAAGTCACCAAAACAATCTATCCTAATGAGAAAACAAATAAGTTGAGAGTAAATATGGGTAAAAGTAGAAGCAGGTTAGAAAAATTTGATTATGTAGGTCGGTGATGAACAAAAGAAAGCTATTATGAGGAATAAACATAAAAACATAATTTATAATTTTCTAGTTTAAAAGTTTTGAAAGTTGAGCTTAATTCTAATACATTTTATTTAATTAGCACAAAGAGTCTACATTGTAACCTACTGCATCCCACATGAAGCACATTTCAGGGGCTAAGGACGCCTGCGTGGCGAGCACCTACCGCAGAGGGCAGCCCTGCTCAGCTCAGCTGACAGCCGCCGTCTGGGCTGGTGGCCCCTCATGACATCTGCTTCGTGTCTGCCTACAGTCTCCGCAGGAAGGTTTAGGGCAGGCCTTTCAGCAGTGGGAGCCATGGGGAGATGTCAGGTGTCACGAGGGACCACTGCCACCCGAGGAGGTTTGGGGTTTCTCTGGTGTTGAGGCCACCAGAAGAAGCCAGCTTGATGAATCAGTTCAATATCCCTGACTGCGAGGAGAAAGGAGACGAGATGCGGCGGCTAGGGTGCCGGCGGGCATCGAGCTGCAGGGTGGAGGGAGCTGCGATGATGGTGCTTTGTTTTATGTGGCTTTACAGAGTTTTAACTTTAGTGAAGGTTTAGAGTTCGTGATGTACCTAGAAATAATGTCTACATATAAATCAGATCTATGGGCCAGCAGGACACGTGACGTGTCATCACTGTAGACACGATAATTCTTTTGTGGAAGCCCGCATGGCTTTGAAGGGACATTTTTCCAAACCGACCTCATTAGCGAGGTGCTTTTACTTTGAAATCAAGCCTCACACTTCTGGTTCTTCACCTGGCACTTGTGTTGGGCAGGACTTGAAATATGAGCAAAAGGAGAAAGTGCTCTGTGGAATGGCCCTGTGGCTCAGAGGAAGGGCTGCTAGGTCTGAAGGGACAGAAGGGCATCCTGGGGGTGCAGAGGAGACAGCAAGAGCTCTCCCGAGGGGCTGGAGTTGGGTGCCTGGGGTTCCGGTGCTCTCTGGTACAGAGACAGCCGGAGGTGGTCCAGAGGAAGCCAGCCCAGCCCTGCCCTGCCCTGCCAGAGAGCTGTGCCCACTTTGCTTTAGTCCCCAGGCCAGTGCCCAAGACCTCAGTGAGTCAGATATTGGTTTTCCTTCGTTCGTTTAGACACTGATCCAATCCATAGCTCACCAGATAGGATCAATAACAATGTTTAAGGAGCTACTTTTCGCAAGATTGAGGGACAGCAGTTCCTCAGCTTTTGTCTCCATAAACGGCTGTCTTTCTGGGATTCAGACTTTAGGTGCAGCTGCAAGAAACACCTCTCTTGCTCTTGCTCTCGTACACTGACACACACACGATCAAACGCACACACCCGCTCTAGGCACAAACACCACTCTCAACTGTCGACTCTCCTCAGGTACCGGAGAATCGTGTCCAACAACTGCACAGATGGACTAAGAGACAAGTACTCTGCCAAGGCCCAGCTGTGTCCTGGAAAAGCCCCTCGGGGCCTCCACGTGGTGACAAACGATGGCCGTCTGGTGGCAGAGCAGGGACACAATGCAACCTTCATCATCCTTATGGAGGAGGTAGGTGCCCCCCGGGGTCTCTGAAGTCAGAACTCACAGGCCAGCAGGCCTTCCTCATTCCCAGAGAAGGAAGCAGAAGACCCTTCATCTCTATCCCAAGCCGCTGCATCAGAGTCAGCAGGAAGCGGTGACGACCCATGACCAGAAGCCGGGCAGGGTGAAAGAACCTTCCTCCTTTCATCCTACGAGGACTTCATCTGCAGAGGGGCCCCCTTGCTTACTTGCTTGCTTGTTTGTTTGTTTGTTTGTTTATTTATTTATTGGCCAGCTCAGCCTGCCCTGAGGGTGAGGCTGGCATGGCATGTGGTGCCAGGGAGGGAACCGCGGTCCCCTGTACCTGCCTAAGCTTGCCTAAGCAGGCGCTTTAGACCTCTGAGCCCTCTCGCCGACCCAGGAGTCCACTTGCTTCTGGGACATGGAGACCTGGATATATTCCGGATGCATCATGTGGGTGAAAAGCATATGTTTTATATTCATCTGGGTTCTCCTTTAGGGCTTATTTAGGAAATGTTTATCACCATAAACATTTTCTGTCAAGTGCAAGAAAAAGAAATTCCACTTACATCTGCTGCTTTTAGGGTCCTCTTTTGTTTTTTCTAACTCCATGTCCCACTAATTGGAAAGGCTCAGGAAGCTTGTAAAGGGTCTGGAAAGCATGAGTTTGAGGGTGGGGGAAGATTATTGAACTGCTTTCTATTTATCTTTGTAAAGAAGGTTATATTAGTTGCTTTTGCCCCAGCTCCCTGCTCCATCAGTTCATTTTATAGTGTCTTTTGCTTTCTGAGCAATGAAGTCAGACTGCAGCCTTCTATTCCGGGGCGGGAGTGCCGCTGCGCCAGCTTCCTGCTCGCCTCCTGAAGGGTTTCACCAGAGACTGGGCATTCCTGAGCTGGTGAAGCTGGAAGGCTGGCCTGATGGAGGAGGCCTGCTGAATCTACACGCAAATTGCCCTGTGCTCTCGCTCTTCAAAAAGAGCAAAGTAGGCCAGAGGATTTTTCTCACAGACATGAGCCCTTTAGTCTCTAAGGTCAAGACCACGCCAGCCAGGAGGGTGAAGGTTCCTC
Source organism: Octodon degus (assembly GCF_000260255.1). Classification (NCBI taxonomy): domain Eukaryota; kingdom Metazoa; phylum Chordata; class Mammalia; order Rodentia; family Octodontidae; genus Octodon; species Octodon degus. The sequence goes on from NW_004524618.1 coordinate 4,891,052, forward strand.
ATCCCAGGTGGGCAGATGCTCCAGCTTCACCCATGCCAGGTGCTTGAGTTCAAGTACTTTGTGAGTCGGAGGAGGTCATTATCACAGTTCCACAAGGGCTTTTCAAAAACCTTCCCTTGAATGGATATGAAAAAACATGATCTTATCCATTTGAATTGCTTTGAGCTCATTTCCACTTTAATTTATATTTATAAACTCAAGAGTGGCTGATACTCTCTTGAGCCAAAAGAGCGCCTGTCAATATTTCATTCACATCCCGGTTGCCAGGCAGGAAGAGACAGAGAGGAAAACTGTGGCCAGGGCTTCATGAGGGGCAGAAGGCGTGGCTCCTAATCCCAAGACAATGAATTTCTCTTTTGATTCTAGCATCCATCTTTGTGCAGAAATGAACAGAAATGCCTTATTTGCCTTCATCCAGAATCTTCGTTCTGTTAGGTCCATTGCCTGTCTGGAGCATTGGCCCAGCACATTGGTGTGCAGCGGGTGGGGCTCAGCAGGTGTGCTTGGGAAGCTGTGTGTCCCTGGGGGTGTGAGGCGCTCAGCTGAAGTGCTGACAGCAGGAGGCCAGACCCCGAGTGGGGGTGTCTGAGCTGGGATGTAAGAAGAGGCTGCAGGGAAGGAGAGGCTTAGGTAGGTTTCAAGAAGAATAAGAGTGTGGGCCAGCCAGATAGCTCAGTGGACTAAAGTGCCTGCTTAGGCAGAGCGCAGGGTCTGGGGCTTGATCCCTGGTATGCCGTGCCAGCCCTGCCCCCCAGGGGCACGCTGAGCCAGCAATTGAGAGTGGGTGTGGTGGTGTGCGCCTGTAATCCCGGCGCTTGGGAGGCTGGAAGTAGGAGAATCACTATGAGTCTGATCTATGTAGTGAGATCTTGTAGACTCTGTCCTAAATACATTAAAAAAAAAAAAACAAAACAAAACCGAAACAAAGAAGAATAAGAGAATGGAGAGGTAAATTTGGATAGTGTAACAAGAGTTGGTCCATAGAACGCGAATCATTATCCTACTGTATGTAATTATTTTGGAGGTGGCATACAACATCTACAAAGTCATTATCTTAGTCCTTGGGACATAATAGTGAAGAAAAGGAACTGTAATGAGAGCACAGGGTGAGAGCAGGAGTACTGGAACTAGACTGTGTCTGCTTAGACCTTGGGTCTTCACCAGTAGCAGTGAGACTGGCCTAATTTTATTTTTTAATCTCTAATTGTAAGTTGTAAATACATTCTACAGTGTGGAACTGTGAGCAGAGTAATTGCTTGGCATTGATAAGAAAGTGTAATTGTTAGTGACTGCAAGACATTAGCACAGCTGTTGGGATTCATCCCTCAGTGCTTGCCTGTTGTTGCCAGTTCTCAGTGACGCAGGCTGCCCTGAGCTTGGTCCTGCCGTAACAGCCTCTGGGAAATCAGGTAGAAGTCTGGTGATCACACTAGGCGCCTTCTGCCCCAGGGACTGAGGCTTGTTCCAGACACAGTGATGCTGCAGCCCAGGAGACAGCACTGGAGGGTCAGGTAGGCCCCCATGACTAGACCTGATCCGCTCTGTTCTGTGCTGCAGGGTGATCTTCAGAGGACCAATATCCAGCTTGACTTTGGGGATGGGATTGCTGTGTCCTATGCTAACTTTAGCCCCATTGAGGATGGCATCAAGCACGTGTATAAGAGTGCAGGGATCTTCCAGGTGACAGCCTACGCAGAGAACAACCTGGGCTCAGATACCGCCGTCCTCTTCCTACATGTGGTTTGTAAGTAGCAGGGACCAATGGTTTTACAACTTTTTATTTTTTATTTTGTTGGTCTGGCTCAGCCCGCCTATAGGTCAGGGTTGGTGTGGCATGTGGTGCCAGGGACCAAACCGCGGTCCCCTGCACCTGCCTAAGCTCGCCTAAGCAGGTGCTTCAGACCACTGAGCTAGCTTGTCAGTCCCAGTTTTACAACTTTGTCACATATTGTGACAATTAAACATGAAAGAATTTAAGTGAATATAAGAAGCTCTTTGCTTATCAACAATTTGATGGGGACATAAACTCCTCCATAAGCCACACCGATGGGGTCCCTGGCAAACGGTGGGCTACGTAGTCCCTAGTCCAAGAGCAGCATCGTAGTAGAAGTAGTTGGGAGGAGGCGTGGTTAGGTATCAGTTACGGCTGCAGTAATGCAGTCTATATGACCTTGAGCTAAATCACTTCTTTTTTGAGTTTTCTAAAGTCTGAATTTAAAATGGCTTAATTCTCCCATTTTGCCTCACAGGGCTCTCATCATAATAGAAAGAAAATACAGATAAAATACCCCAAATTCCCTGATTATTCAACATGTATTTGTTGACTTCCTAATATATGTAAAGTACTTTTCCAGGAAGTCAGCGATAGCAAGGCGCCTGGTCTTGCCCAGGCAAGATTTAGATTCTTCTGGGGAAAGAGAGGTACTGTAAAAAATGAGCCTTGAACAGGAAAGATGGTGGCGGCTGCCGCCCACGGACAGTGTCGTGGGGTGCTGAGAGCGCCAGCCAGGCATCCGGCTGGGGCTGTGCAGGACCAGGCTTTTGAGCAGGAGATGTGCCTCTGGATTCTGATCACAGCCCTTTGTTGAATGCCCGCTATTGGTCAACTTTCTCCGTCTCCATAAACTTCTAACTCTTCCTCTTTAATAATTAGCTTGTGCAAGTCACATTAGATAATGGATGTGTTAAGGGGGTCCCTGAGGTCACCCCAATGTTTCACGAGGCATTAAGGGGACTGCCAGAACTCAGCACAGAGCTTTGCTCCTGGCTGTTTATCCTAGTGGAATGCAGAGCAGAATCGGCCATGCAGAGAGAAGGCCCGGCGCAAACGAGGCACAGGGTCCATGTGTCCTTACCCGAGCAACACTGGCTAAGCCAGCTCCTCTAGCAGTGGGCAGTGCCCACATTTGGGCTGGCAGCCAAAGGAACTCATTAGAGATGCCATGCCCACACTTTTTATTGGGGTACTCGCAGCGCTTAAGCACCTCTACCTGGCATAGACCACAACTCTAACCTCCCACAGAAAGCAGCTGTTCAGAACAAATCATACTGTTTCCAAAACCAATTGGCAAAACAAACCGCTCTTAGCAGTTAAATGTTTCTTTTATTTCTTGGTAGCAGGAATTGAACTCAGGACCTTGTGCTTGCCATGCCGGCACTGTGCCACTGAGCCATATCCTCTGTGCTTACCAGTTTCATGTTGATTGGAAGCACTCCAAGAGCCAAGTTCCCAGACGCCAGCCAGGCCAGCCTTGGGGACAGTCCTATTTGAAGGACAGCCATTTCAGCCTGAGGTGACATTCTTTGCCTGCGTGGCATGCAGCACACCACATTACCCCGCTTGAACATGATAGATGCTGCCTGTTATTATCGTAATTACCAGAACTTCCCATTAGCTGTCTGCTTGACGCTTGTGCTGCATTTAAAAATGAAGACAAAGGGGAAAGGAAAGGCGCAGTCCTCCTTCGGGAGACTCGCTGCCGCTGCCGCAGGAGGTCCTGCGTTCAGGTGGGGAGCCCACCAGGACTCAGCGCCAGCAGCAGCGGCCGGGCGCAGCTTTATGCGGTGGGTTATGTGCTCGAAGGAGGAAATGTTCCTTGAAACTTTTATCGTGCTCATAATTCCCTCCAAATCAATCATGGCCGCATTTACCAGACAGTTATTACAGCAGAAACTGCTCTTGGCCTCACCTTGGGCCATTACCTAACAAAAGTCGTTGTTAGCTGCCCGCAATAACCAAGCTCGCACAGATTATTAGATTTTTATCAAAAGGGGGACTACTTGACAGCCGGGTTTTAGGAGTTTGCTGTTTCCTCCTGAATCCCTTCGGCTCTCTTCTCGCTACCCCCGCTGCCTCCACCAGGAAGATCAGAGTCCTTGCCCTGAAAAAGTGCTGCGTGGTGTGGTTACTTAAGAGTAAATTGAACCGCACATGCTTGACCTGAGCAGAAAAATGTGGGCATGCTTGACGCTACCCTAATGCATAGACGCCCCGTCGCAGTCTTGCCCAGCGTCAGCTCAGGGAGGAGATCTCCTTTCACCATCGCGGTCATCGAGGTCCCTTGTGGTGCCAGCCCTGCCTGTGCCAAGGTCTCCAAAGTGGCAGGACCTGGGAAGATTTCCAAGGGCCCAAGCCACAGTGCGGCCTTGCTGAGCCGTGGGGAAGCCCAAGCTTCATGGCATCTCCTGGGGAAGAGGTATCAGTTCCTTGGGAGAGAGCGGTGGCAAGAAGCAGAGGCAGCAGGTGCAGTAGAGGCCTTTGTCTTGGTAGGAGGGAGTGAGAAATGTGAACCCGAGTGGGAAGAAAGATTCTGCAGGGTCAACACGGGAGCAGGCCTTGCATCCTGCTCCCTGGGCAAGAGCTACCCAGAAACCCCTTTTCTCAGCCTTTCGCTCTTCCTCAGTGATCTGCAAAGTAGAAATGATAAGTAGAAATTTGAGCAGGTAAACACCTAAAAATGAATAAATAAAACAACAGATGTAGGCAGTATTTTCACACATCTTGTAAATTCTTTTACTGACATCAAACAAACTGTACAGAAACTAATCCATTTGCTCATTTAATATAATTAGACCTCCAGCCAAATGTGTATAAGTGGTGACAGCGCTGAAATTATTTGCTGGAAGAAAGTCCTGAGGTGCCATATGCTGGGAGTCAGGGCAGGGAGCGGTGGGCAGAAAGCGTAGCTTCTTTTTCTTCATTAATTTTTTAAATGACAAAAATTGTAGAAGCTTATTATCTACAAGAAGCTACCACGAAACGTGTGTGTGTGTGTGTGTGTGTGTGTGTGTGTGTGTGACATGGTGCAGCCAGGCTGAACATCATGTCTTTTACCTCTCATGCTTACTGTTTACAATGAGGATGTTGAAAAGTCTATTTTCTTAGTGAGTTTCAAAATGCAGGGCCAGAGAAATGGCTCAGTAAAATAAGTGCTTCTCTGGCAAGCACAAGGGTCTAAGTTCAATCCCTGGTTCTGCAAAAAAAAAAAAAAAAAAAAAAAAAAAGAAAAGAAAAGAAACAAAACACAGCACAATGGTACACACTAGTCACCATTATACAGTACATGTCTCCTGTGTCTTCCACCTCTCTTACTGTATTTTCACATCCTTTGACTCACAGTGACCCCGTCCCTCCTGCACATCCCAACATATCACCTTTTACTCTTTGTTTTTCTGACTTCAACTTTTTTAGATTGCAAATATAACTGAAAGGATGAGGTGCTCAGTCTTCCATCCTGGCTTCTTTTACTTAGCTTGACATGCTGTGCTCAGGTTTATCCATTTTGTTGCATATCCACGTTGAAAAAAACAACATATCAAACCCCAACACACAAAACCGGTACATTGATACTTTCTCAGCACTTTCCTCTTCTCCCTTTATTCTGGAAATGAATAAAATCCTCACACGTCATGCCCAGAGTGTGTCCAGCTGTGTCTTTTACTGCTAGCATGGAGCTTATGATAATGATGCCAGTTTTCTGATGCAAAACATGCGAGGAACAGGAGTTTCATTTCAGAACTGGCGTTTGTTTTCCATTCCATAGAGGGAGTTGTACATTTCCTCCTTTGTAGAAGAGAAAGGGGAGAGGCTTGCCCACTTTAGAATGATACCCGCTGTGTCCTGCAGAACATATGGCACAAGGGCCAGTTACAGAAGAGTGGAAGCCACTCTCAACTGAGGATAATGGAGACCGCCCTCCATACAGCGCAGTGACCCCATCTCAGCCCAGGCGAGGCTCACGAGGAGAGCAGTCTGCTGTTTATCTTCCTGATTAATGGCTACAAGTCTGGTAAAGGAGCTTTCTCCCTGGGTTAGAGATTCCTAAGAGTTCCTAGAAGTTGGGCTTTATCAGATGCAATTTAAATTCAGGTACCGTTCTTGAAAATTGAAACTGGAGTTGAGCTCCCTGTTGCACCACTGAAACTGATTCTTCCTTTTAAGCATGCAATGCTTTCCAGCATTTATAGGTTTGTGATGGTTGCTTTATGATAGGACAAGATAATAGACAGTGAGATTAGGAGTGCAGGAGTGTGATGGAGTGTGAGAGCTTATTCTGGAAACGTAACACCGCCCTTTTCTGTCTGTTCCTTTAGGTCCTGTGGAGCACGTTCATCTCCGAGTTCCATTTGTGGCTATAAGAAATAAAGAGGTCAACATGAGCGCAGTCGTGTGGCCCAGTCAGCTGGGAACTCTTACCTATTTCTGGTGGTTTGGCAACAGTACCAAGGTTCGGTTCCTTCTGTTCAGTGTCAACTTCAATCTCTCCTAAACGCCTCTACGTTGTAGCTTCTGCGTCAGTGTTGGGAACGTGGGGAAGCAAAGAACCGTGCAACTGAAGAGAACCCACCTCCCTGCACTGAGCTCATTATTTTAGTAGGAAAAGTGTAAAGGATTCTAAAGAATGAAAAGTAAGGCGAGAATGTTCATAGCTTGTCTAATCCATTTTTCTAACATGAGGGTTGGCCGAATAGCTCACCAGATTAAAGTGCCTGCTTAGGCAGACACAGGGGCTACGAGTTCGATCCCTGGGCTTGCCATGCCAGCCCCACCCTCAGAGCATGCTGAGATGGCAATTGAGACTGGGCGTGGTGGTGCGCACCTGTAATCCCAGCACTTGGGAGGCTGTGAACAAGAGGATCGCTGTAAGTCCCATCTACACAGTGAGACCCCGTAGACCCTGTCTTAAAATTAAAAAAAATTTTTTTCTAAGATTTCCCATGTTCCATGTTGTTTTAATACTGCCTTTTCCACTCATTCTGTATATAATATCGAAGCAGTTACTTAGAATCTGTGATCTTAGCTGGTCCCATTGTGTCAAACGTAAACTAGAGAACTAGATGTTCAGTAATGAAAATTAAGTAGGAGTGGACACGTACAGTGTTGTAGGCAGCACTGTTACTTGTTCTCCCAGGCTTAGCTCTCTTGCTAGGCAAGGCAAGTCATCTTGTCTCAGAGGAAGAAACTAAAGAACCCGTCACTTCACAGTGTCTCTCTGCTGCCTGCAGCCACTAGTAGCAGTGCTTGTGTTGAGAGGGACCTGAGGTGTACAGCTGGGAGCCATGAGACTGAGGGTGCCTCAATTAATGTTCTTAATGTCCTTCTTCCGCCTGTTTGGTTTTCATTTAGTTTTTTTTTTAATATCAGATTCATAGTGGAATTAAGAGGAATCTACAGGGATTTCTCCTCTATGCTCTGTTGCCATGAATGGATAGGCTTCCCTCATTCTTCATATAGAGGGAAGAAACTCCAACCTGCAAGATGCTGAGATGAGTTTGTGTTCTCAAAAACTGAAGAATGACTTTTAGGAACCATAGGGGTTTAAGAGCAGAATATATTTATTAAGGGAAGAAAGCTTCTGTTTGAGAGAGGGACAGAAGGAGATCCAAGTGGGGCCAAGACCCTGCCTTTTCTAGGGATTTTTACAGAACAAAACCATGATGTGAGGGGAGTCCAAGGTAGGAAATATGGGAAACTGCAAGGTGGGCGTGAAGTGGGGCAGAACCATGGGCAACCGAGAAGATTATGAGTATACTTGCTCAAGTAAAATTGATTAAATCAGATCAAATGGGGAAGCAAATCATGTAGCAAGTGGGCGTGAGTACAGAACAGGGATTTTTCCCATAGGGGTTGGGTTCATAGCTCTTCCTGACTTTTTCAAGGTGATTGATTTAGAATTTCAATCCCTGATGCCCATCCCTCTGGATCTATGTGGCTGTATTTGTTTAATCTGTCCTGAGCTTGGGTCCACAGTGGAAGTGCCTGTGTCCTCCACATTTGCAAGGTATCTCTTCTTCCGTCCTGGCTCGTTAGAGGGCCCAGCCCTGCCTGACTGCCTATAATATTTCTGTATAACTCAGCTGCCTAGCACGTTATTAACATCCACACAGAGTTCTCTATTTGAAATAATTAATGAGCCTACACGGACACATCACTACTTCCCAGAATACATGGTTGATGTTAGAATTCACACTAGCTGCCCTGCATTCTAGGGCTTGGAACTGATGTGCGACAGGCCTCTACCATTATAATGTAAAAGTGAGCCTCCTCCCTGCCTTTGCAACCTGTGTTCATTATTATTCCTCTCTCCTTCTTAGTCCCTGTCAATCCTGCATATTTGACTTCGCCTATAGTTTCTTGTTTTCATCCACTTAGAATCATACCATAGGTAGCACTGGGGATTGGGCTTTTTCCCTTAGTAATAAACACTCCAATTTCCTCAATGTCTTTTCATTGCTTGATAGCTCATTTCTGCTTAATGCTGAATAATGTTTCATTTCTGGAAGCATCACAGTTTATTTATTCATTTGGTTACTAAATGACATCTTGTTTTCAGGTTTTGACAATTATGAATAAAGTTGCTAGAAACCATCATATGCAGGTTTTTTTGTGTGTGTAGACTTAAGTTTTCAACTATTTTGGATAAATACCAAAAACAAGATTGCTGGAATGTTCAGTAACAGCATGACTGATTTTATAGACACTAACAAACTGTTTCCCACAGTGCCTGGTGCGTTTGCAGTCCCACGAACACTGAGTGAGCGTTCCTCCCTGTGGATCTGCGTCCTCATGGGTGATACCATGAGCTGGCTTCTGGCCATCCTCCCAGCTGTGCAGTGACTGATGCTTGCAGTTGCGTCTCCTTGGTGATACAGCTGTGGAGAAGGGCAGATGCTTTTTGCCAGGTGTACATCATCTTTGGGGAAGTGTCCATTAAGACCTTTGAGGCACTTAAAAAAAATTATATTACATTTCTTACTGTTGAGGTTTTAGGAGTTCTTTGTGTATTTTCAAGAACAATTCTGATATGCTATGTGCAGATATTTTCTCCAATCTGTGACTTGCCCCTTCACTCCCTTGACAGAGTATTTTGGAGAGCAGAATTTTTGAATTTTCATGAACTTCAGCATGTCAATTCTTTCTTCAATGGATTGTGATTTTGGTGTTTTAACTACAATGTCAGGCCCATATTTAAGGTTATCTGGATTTTGTCTTATGACGTGGGAATTTTAATTTTTTTTTTCTTTACTCGTCAAGTTAGGATCCTTTCACTTCATTTTTGACAGATGTGAAGGCCTGTATCCAGCTAGTTGAACTTTCTTTTGGATATGGTCCAAATGTTCCATGCCATTGGTTGAAAGGACAATTTGGGCCTCTTGTTATTTTTGCTCCTTTCTCAAGGATTATGTAAGTCTAGTTCTGGATCTCTGTTCTATTCCACTGACACAGCTGCCTTTTCTCTCACCAGTAGCACACTGTCTTGATTCCTACAGATTTCCCATATGCCTTAGAGTTAGTCACCGAGCTTGAGTCACCTTCCTTATTGTGTAGGTTATGCTGGGGCATTTGCTTCTCAATAGAAACCTAGAATAAGTTAGTTCATATGTGGAAAATGACTTGCACATTTTTTTTTGAAATTAAGGATTGTATTGAATTACAGATCAAATTACTAAGCCGTGACATCTTTACTGATTAAGTTTTCCTATCCACAAATAGGAAATACCTTGCCATTTAGTTATTCTCTGATTTCTTTCAACATGGATTTGTAGTTTCCTATGTGTACACAGATCTTGCTTATATTCTGCTAGATTTATACCTAAGTATTTCATTGTTTGCATTGTAGATGTAAATGATATTGTGATTTTAACTCAAATTCCATTTGTTATTTAGCAGAATACAGGAAGATGAGCAACTTTTTTTTTTTTTTTTAAGAACTGGGGGTTGAACTCAGGCTCTTGTGCTTGCCAGGCAAATGCTTATTCTACTAAGCCATCTCCCCAGCTCCCCATGAGCAACTTTTGTATTCTGAATGTAGATTCTGAAACCTTGTCTTAGTCGCTTATTGGTCCCAGTAGTTTAATTGTTCTGAATGCTTTTAGATTTTGTTTGATTTTTTATTACATTGAGACTTGGCATCATTTTTTCCTTAAACATTTATTGAATTCAATAATACATCCATCTGGGCCTGGTGCTTTCTCTTTTGCAGAATAATTAATTAATGATTAATTTGTTTAAAGATACGGCCCTATTTGGATTGGGTTTCTTCTCAGATGATTTGCCGCAGCTCGTGTCTCCCAAGGACTCTGCCTTTTATCTGGGCTATAAAATCTGTAAGCACAGAATCATTCATTGTTTCCCTATATTTTCTTTTTGCTTTCTTTGGGAGTGGTAGTGAAGCCTTTTCATTTATTTGAAATGTTAGTAATTCATGTCTTCTCTCTTTTTTTCTTAGCCTGGTTAGAGATTTATCAGCTTTATTAATCTTTGCAAAAATCTAACCTTAAGTTTCATGGATTTTCTTTATTGATTTCCTGGTTCTCATTTCATTGATTTCTGTTGTATTTTTTTTTTTTTTCTGGTTACTTTGTGTTTGATTTGTTCCTTTGTAGTTTTCTAAAGTGCAAGCTGAGATGGCTGATTTTAGGTCTTGCATCTTTTCCAAAGCAGGTGTTCAATGTGTTATGCTTTCCTCCCATAACTGCTTTTGCTGCTTCCTGTACATTTTTATAGTTGATATTTTCAGAATTATCATTCAAAACATTTTTTAATTTCACTGGAGATTTCTTTGACTCTTGTATCCTCTACCGGTGTGTTGTGTGGTGCTCACATAGCTGACAAACTTTTGGCTCTTTCTGTTACTGATTTATAGTTTAACTCGAATGAAATCTGAGCATGGATATTATACGGTTGCTGTTGTTGTAAATCTGTTAAGGTGTGCTCTTCTGTCCTAGTACAGTGTTGTGTTTGGTAAATGTGCTGTGCGGGTTTGGGCATAGTTTATTCTGCTGTTTTATAATGAACTAATTATTAATGTCAATTATATACCATTGATTAGTGAGTTGTTGATTTCAACTGTTTCTTATTGATTTTTCTCTTTTACCACATAAATCATGTTTTAACATACTCTAATTAGTGATTGGCTAGAATTTCAATATGTATTCACAACTAATTCGGGCCCATTTTAAATATCATTACTTGGCTTCTTAGTTATTGTGAGCACTTAATAATGACTAAATAATCGTATTTTCTTCCTCCCATTTCTTATATGTCTATAGCATACATGAGGTCTCTGCTAAAGCTTACATAAGAAAATACATATTGTAACACTATTTTAAATAAACTTATCTGCTAGGTCAATTAAAATAAGAAAAGGCATTTTAAAAATTGTTTTTAGTTTCAACATGCAGAAGAATTGCACCTCTTTTGTTATGAATTTTTTCCATAAAGGCAGGAAGAATGCTTTTTATATTTTCTTCATTAATAACTAGATGTACTACATTACAATACAAAACTATGAAATGAAAACATTTACTTCCACTTATTGTTTTCTTAATTCTCTATTTTCTTTAGGTGGTTCGGTTTCTGGCCTATATTATTTTCCTTTCTCTGAAGCAAAAATTTAATGAATCTTATAACACAGATGTACTTACTACAAATTCCATCAATTTTTGTTGTCTAAGAAAATATTTTTTCTTTACTTTTGAAGAATAAACTGGTAGGGTAATAATTAATAATTTAGTGGGTCTTTCCTGTAAGAAAATGATTGGTGTTTATTTTCCACTCTAAGTGTTAAATATGTCATTCATTTTCCTCTTAGCTGATGGTCTCTGAAGAGAAATCGGAAATATTCTCACCTTTTCTCCTGCACATGGAAGATGTTTGTTCCTCTGACTTCTTCAGTATTTTTAACTTCTCTTTGATTTTCTGTAATTTAGAAATGATAGGCCCAACCTTGTGGTTTCAGCATGCATGCTGCTTAGTGTTTGGGGAGCTTCTTGTGTCTTTGGTATGCCTAACGTTACCTTGGAGTAATTGTCAGGCAATTTGTTCCAATTTTCCCCAATTCTCTTTTCTCAATGAGCTATTCCCATTGCATGTATTTGTAACTTTTCTAGCTGTCCCACATCCTTGGATATTCTGTTGTTTTCCCTAATTCCTCTCTGCTTTTCAACTATGTGATTTTCATTTAGATAAGCTATGCTCAGTCAACTAACAAGATGATGAAATTCATGATTTCTATTTTATTAATTAGATCCTGTAGTGTGTTAATCATAGTAGCTTTAAATTCCTGTTCCTCTCAGCATCTCTGTCATACCTGTGTTTGGAACCTGCTCCCTTTCTCTTCACTCTGTTATTATAGCTTCTCTCGTGGTTTGTACCTTTTCCTCGAAAGCTGGATGTGATGTTCTGGTTAAGAAGAACTGCTTTAAATAGGCCTGTAGTAATGTAGTAGTGAGCCAGGAAAGGGGGAGGTGTTCTGTAAACATAGGCCTCAGTATTTTGGTGAGTCTGTGTCCTCGGACCCACGTAAGGTAGGATAGCTAGAACCGACTGGAGTTGGGCATTTCCCTTCCCAGGAAAGTTAGACTGCTCTAGAAACCCTAACATGTTGGTCTGGGATTCACTAGTTTTCTCTGAGGGAAGATTATGTTTTAAGTCTGAATGTACTGATATGCTTCAAAATGATTCATTTTCTTCTTCCTTTGGTAGAAGGACAAGACTTTATCCCAACATTTATTTGGAGAACCTGGTCAATTCATGTCTATAAAATTTATCAGGTCTTGAGGATTTTCATATGACTGACTGGATCTCCTTGGACCTTTTAACTCTCAGACTTGTGTTTACCTTGGAAACTTGGCATGTGATTGACATTAAGCATCTTGGAGAAAGCTTTAATTTAAAAATAATCTAAGAAATATCAGATCAGACTTGAAAACTTGTGGTTTTAAGAAAAGGGAAACACTCAGTATTTGATAGTAGTGAATGAAGAACATTTCCCTCCCATCCACTGAATGGCAAGTGTGGGAAATGGCTGGGCCTGGTCTTTTCTAGGGAGACAGCATGGTATACCAGGGAGGACATGGAGTGTGGACTCAGAATCACAGCGTAGATTTCCAGCAGCTCTACTGCATCCTGAGTCTGTAAGCTTGGTCAAGTTACTTCTCCTAAGATATCTGGTACCCGCTCTAAACTGCAGCAAATAATACTCATCTTGATTTTTGTTGCAAAAACTAAGACAACATGTATTTACTTTGCATACACTATGTACCCAACAAACATATATGTTGTATTATGTCATATGAAACATATTTAGGGTGAGTTGTAAAAGATGAAATGCAATTCATAGATTCAGGAGCCTCTTTCAGTGTGAATTTTTTTGTGCTCCATGCTTTTTAATGTAAGTGATTGATGATGTCTTCAGGGGTTACTCCTTCCTAAAACAATAGACAGGCAGTCAATAAAATCTCTATTTTATTCAACAGAGATGGGAATCTCACAGTACATAAGGAACACCACAAGGTCAAATGCTGTTAGTCCAGGGCCTGGTACCAGGGCTCCAGATTTCCGACTACCGTGCAGCAGCATCCCCGAGCTCAGCATGCCGTAGCCCAACCATGAGAGCTGTCTTTCCTAGAAGATGTGTATCTCAAAGAGGAAACATAAAATCTTTTGAGAAGAAGTTAGAAAGAGGAGGATTTTAAATTAATTTTATCTCTGAGAGTGTAAGGCCTTGGCTTCCAGATCAGTGAACTCTGCGCTGTTAGTATGCCATCGCCTGGTGATCTCTACTGAGAAACTGCGGCAGAAATTGGGACCTATTCTCTGAAATGTTAGTTTTTCCTTTTCAGTGCTTATTTCCAGTCCTGAAGGACAACATGGTATTTGATTAGAAGAACCAACAGTTGGACAAAGTGATTGAGGAATCTAGTTTTTAATCTTCCTACTAGTTATTTACATCAACTTGAACAAATTACTTGATTTGAATCTCAAGGTCTGTTTGTTTTTTTTTTTTTTAAAGAATTTTTTTTTCTTATTAACTTTATTGAAAATCAATAATTATGTAGCATATTAAAAATCATAGACAAATATTGAAATGTGAAAGATATAAGATGTAAACAAAGTGCATTTTAGAGAAATGTTTCTGAGATGAATACATAGCATGAGATTAATGATAGATTACACATTGCAAATAAATTATTTACAAACTTAAATGAATATAACAGTAAAAATTGTCCAAAATAAAAATGAAGAATTTACACATCAGTCATATAATAGTTCACTCAGTGCCAAAATCAAGAAACTTATATTCATATAATTAGAGTCCTCAAAGTAGAAAGGAGTAGGCAATAAATATTTAAAGATTTAAAATTTCTTAATTTATTTGAAATTATAACACCACATTTCCAAGAAAAATGAACCTTTTGCACAAGAAATTTGAATAAAATCATACCAAGATACACAAAAATGAAATTATCCAAAACTTATTTTAAAGAAAAAATCATTAAAGCATATACATAAAAAATTATCTCTAGAAGAACAAAATTAAATAACATCATATTCCACATTAGAAAGAACCCAACAAGATCAAGTGTGTAAGAAACTGGACTAATTAATTATCTGTCCTCATTGAATTTTATACCTAGCAAACACACCTTTGAAAACTAAAAGTAAAATATTTTCCAGTCATACAAACTCAAAATATGCTAGTACCTACAGATGTAGCATACAGGAAATAACCAAGAGCATAATCCAGAAGGCAAGAGAAATTGCTGGATGGTCCTGGATAAAGAATAAAGAGCTCTCAAAGTGATAGTTATGCAGGACTATGTAAAATATATTAGATGAACCCATTTCGAAGGTCATTGAAGATTTCTCCAAAACAGAAAAATCTTATGTCGGGTTATGTACATTTTTTGTCGTGTGTGTGTGTGTGTGTGTGTGTGTGTGTGTGTGTAAAAGACAAGGAAGAAGAAATATAAAGTCTAAGCAGGGGCAGTAATATCTAATCCATGGACACAATGGAGTTATTAATGGAACTATGTCACTCACACAAGTTCCCTGTGCACGCGTGGGCCTGGACATGTACACAAGGCCCTATTACAAGAGGCTGAGTTATAGATTACAGATTGGCCTTATAGTTTTATTTGCTCCACTGAGGATCAGGGGTATTTCTTCGGTTAGAAATTTTCACCCTACCAAGTGGAGCAAGAAACGTTACATGAACACGTGGACCGTATGGTCTTACGAGTTTGCTTTTGTTCCCAGATAACCAGAAGAACCAAAAGAATGGTCATACATGAGAGGTAGGAGAATAAAGCAGTTTTAGAATAAAAGAAGCCCAAGTTGAAGTCTAGGCAGATTCTTTTTTTGCTGTATGTCTTTAGTCAAACCATTTAATGTGTTTTGAGTCTCAGTTTTATTTGTAATGCCGGAGTAAAAAGAGTGGTGGCTCAACTGATTATTGCTTTTGTGACTAAGTATAGCGTTGTTTGCAAATCATTTAGAACAAGACAAGCATTGGAAATAGTAGGCCCCGTCACGCTCACCATTTGCATTAACAGCGTCTTTGTCCATGTGACAAATCAAACTTGGTTCCAGAGATCATACTCCTTGCTACAAAGTGGTTACTTGCTCCATTTGAAAGGGAAGTGTTTGCAGTGCTTTTTGCTGGGAAGAAACACATCAAGATGGGCATAGTGCCCATCGATTCATCCAGTGAGTGCCACTCTTGACTGGCAAGGAAGGAGTGTCTTTAGGTGCCCTGTGAGTGCTGTGGCTTTAGAGCTATTTGGTTCCTAACACTGGCTTTTTACAGAGCTTTGTATATTATTTAATTATCAGAAGGTTACTGATGGGGCTGGCGAGATAGCTCAGTGGGCTAAATGCCTGCTTAGACATGCAGGGACTGGGATTAGATCTCCAGCACCACTTGCAGCTCCGGCCCCACTCCCAGGCATGCTGAGTCAGCCATCCAGTCGAGCATGGAGGCACATGCCAGTAATACCAGCACTGGGGAGGCTGAAAACAGGAGGATCGCTATGAATCCGAGCTGCATAGTGAGACCCTGTACAGAATATATTAAAAAAAAATCATTGATGAAGGAAAAAGTATCCCATACTGCAGAGAATACACTTAGTCTAATAGCCTTGGAAGGTAGTGTTTTACTCTTCAGTGTGTGTGTGTGTGTGTGTGTCCATGCTGTACCTCGTGGTTGAACTTAATTTAACAAGGAGCTGACCTGCTTTATAACCAGCCCTTGTCTTGATGTAATTCTGGGGAGAAGAGTACATGTGTCATTACCCTCCCTTCAAGAGATCGCATTCTAGATGAGGAAGCAAGCAGGACAGGTAAGGAAGTAGAAAAGAGCACCATTCCTGAAGTCAGCTGTTGGCTTACGTACCTAAAGCCTACCACTGGCAGACATGAAATTGCACCAGTACCGCTGTGGAGCACCTTCAAGAGCTGTATTCTGTAGCAGGTGCTGTGAGGAATACAAAGCAGGGTAAATTCCATTTGTTAGCTTCAAGAAA
Organism: Octodon degus; assembly: GCF_000260255.1. Classification (NCBI taxonomy): domain Eukaryota; kingdom Metazoa; phylum Chordata; class Mammalia; order Rodentia; family Octodontidae; genus Octodon; species Octodon degus. The sequence goes on from NW_004524618.1 coordinate 4,907,360, forward strand.
CATAATCTACTTGAAAATATAAGGTTAACATCCAAGAAAAGACACAAGATGGGAAGGCAATAGGCGTGGGCTGTTACTGGAGGAGTGGGGCATACTAGGAGGTGATGAATGCAGGATTTGTGAGCCACTGGCTAAATCACATATAAAACTGGTCTTGAACTGTCATTGAAGGAACAGAAGAAAGGAGAATTAGAGGGGAACGGGTGGCCTATGAAGGTGAGCTTTGGGCGAGGCTGTGCCCTGTGACCCGCTCAGCTGAGGTGGAGGACTCATTTCAGTAGAAGCAGGAAGAAAAACTGAAAGGTGGGAGGAAAGGGTAGATGCTCTGAATGACATCAATGTGTACATTTTATTTTGTCACAGTAGCTCAGACTTAAGATAGAGTGAGAAGATAAAAACAGACTTATGGACAGTCCTTCTAGACAGTTTAATGTTGTTAAAGAGTTTTGGGGTAGATATGATTATGAATGAAGTAGAGCAAAATAATTTATTACCAGTCAATTTTCACATTAATTCCATAGTCATAGCATGGCTGTAAGTGCTGTTCTACTTTATTTTGTCCTTGACTTTCTGGGCATCTAAGGGTTTGGATAGTTCTAAGAATGGTATGCCCACAGTGATGTATTCTGCCCTTCTACTTGCTGTGCTGTATAATCTGCTGAAGTAATGCAAGCACAGAGATTGCGTAGCCTCTGCAGTTTGTCAGTGGTAGCTTTCATCAAAGCCTACATGTTAAAATGTGGAGACATCATAATGGGCACTATTAACATGATCCACTGTGTCTGGGACATTGGCAGGATTTGCATTCACGTATTTCTCCGCAGCAACCTGTTCTGTTAGTTGGAAATCTCGTAGCCCAGGACCTTTGTTGATCTCTTGGAGGAGTCAGTTGGGTGCTATGTGACCTGCTGCACAGGAAGGGTCTTCAGGGCAGGGACGTGGCCTGCTGCCTGCGAAGCCTATGGAGTGCGATCGTAGGGACGTTGCTATGAGCTGGCCCTGCACCGTGGACACAGCAGAGACAGAGAAGGCATTTGGCTGCCACCAGATCTGTGGCACTCGCAATGGCCAATTTGCTGGGATTAACAGAGGTCTGGCCTAATAAATGTGTCCGCTTGCCTAATAGATTTGAGTAAATGAACCTTAAAATTCTTGATTTCATTTAACATTGGGCACGGGATAGCAGGGCCAATGGAGAACTCAAGAATCCTGTTGAGTGGTGCAGCTTAGCGGGGAAGGAGAAATCGGCCGTGATGCCGCAACTGCTGTGACAACCGAAAGCAATATGGAAAAGAGAATTAGCCTCTACCATTCCCTTAGCAAGGATGCCCGCGGCCTGCCACCCACAAGCAGCTCCACTCGGTGCCGAGTATTAGCCATGGCTCTTGCCCAACAGGCTGGCAGGATGGGCTGTGCCTGCCCATGTCACATGGGGTTTCCCCTGGCCTGTAGTCCTTCACCTTCACTTGCTCTAGAGCTCCCAGGATGCAGCCAGACAGAGATGAGATCGAATGCGCCTGTACTGAAGGAGCTTCCCTCTTTCCGAAGGCATTCCATGGTCCAGGACGGCACAATCACCCACGTCTCAAAATAAAAAGACAACACAAAGGAGGGCACCATGCACACCAGGGGTGAAGCTTTTCCTTAGAAACACACCAGGGCGTGAAGGTCGGGCTGGGGTAAGAGACACTTGAGGGCAGTACACCAAAAGGAAGGGACAGTGTGGTGTAGTCCTCTCTGAGATGTTCAGGGAGGCAGGAAAAGGAAAGCATGTTGATTATTTCTTTTATAATTTTTCCCACTATTTTATTTTGCATTTTTCAAGCACATACTAATGTTGAATTGGACCCTGAACACCCACATGGCCACCTTTCATCATCCATCCTTAACAGTTACTCGGCTTGTCCTTTCACGTTCTGACCCATCCAATCTTCTAGCCTTCCATCCATATTCTTCTGGTTTCAAAATAAATTTAAGAAACCTATAGGCTTTATCTTAAATCACTCATCTTATAATTCATTAACTGCAGCTCAAAATTACTTGGCAGTTTATAAAATACATCAACAGTGGAGCTTAGGCATGTGCTGTGGCCCTTACTGAGTGTGACGGGGCATTTGCTTCTGTGCCCCACGCTTGCCAAGGTGTGTTATGCTGCCCTCGTCCCAGGGGACCCTATTGTGCTCCTGCCAGCCTGTCTCCACCCCCATCCCAGAAACAGCCCTACCGGATTTTTTCCTGATTGTACTTGCCTGTTCTAAAACTTCATAAAACCGTAATCATGCAATATTAGTTGGCTTCTTTCACCCCTTATGGTTTGTGGATTCATGTAACATATATTTTTGTTTGTTTTTCCTATTATATGAATATACTATAATTCCTTCATTTATTCTTTCTGTTGAAGAATTCCTACAATGTTACCAGTGAGCTGCTGTCAGCTTTTGCAGTTGCTGACATTTTTGTCATCAGCTAAACTCCTAGAATTGCAATTCCCAAGTCATAAAATACAAAATTCTACATCTGCTTCAGAAAAAAAAAACATTCTTGCAACTTTTACAAAACTAGACCTTTTCCTACATGGTTGTGATATCTGATATACTCATCAGAATTGTGTGAGAGTTCTAATTTTCTCTCCATGTGCAAGATTATTTGGTATTGTTATTGAAAAAAAATTAGCCATTGTGCTGGACGTGGAGATGTAGCTCATTTTGTTTCCCAAGGATGTAAACAAAGCGATGACCTTCGATGCAGAGACGGTCCTCCTGGCTGGCCAATAGGAGCAAGAAATGGTTCCGACTGCTCTTTGTCAGTCACTCGGCTGCTGTTGCTGAGAGCGTGTTTGCAGGTCTTCTATACCAAACTTTGCCTTTAACAGATAAAGACTCCAAATGGTGACAGATATTAACACAGCAACAGAGCTAGAGTTGGAAGTCACTGTCCCTGGCAGTCTTAGAGTTGGCAGCAGCGGTAGGTAAGCGTTGGCGTCCCCTGAGGCCAAGCCGCTGCAGGGACCCGCCCTGGCCTCAACTCCTCACAGCAGCACCCTAAGCTGGTGTCAGGGCGTGCATGCGAGACCCACCACACCGCGTCCTGTGTGACTCAGAGGAGCCGCCTGCTCTGCACTGGCCCTGAGCCGTGCATACAGAGAAGGATGCCCCAGCCAGGGGGAGTGTGCATCTTTTTAGACTCCTTTCCTTCTGTGTAATTCAGCAAACAGATAAAAGGTGTCTGATGCTAAAGGCAGTATCTCGCATCTTGCCCAACACTAAGCATCAACCCTTAGCTCTATAAGATACAGCTAAAGGATGTGAAAGCAGGATAAAGATGAATATTGGCTCAGAGGCCACATCAGACATGTGAGCTGGAACGCCACTTGCGTGCTGCTGAGGGAGCAGTGACTGCTGGCTCTGGGCATGCTGCAGGTGCTGTGTGTGCATCACCCCCACGGGCTGCTGCGCGCGGCCCACACGCTCCCTTCTGGGGCAGCTGGCTGCGCTGCGCTTCACCCTCCCCAGGTCGTCCTGAGTCAGCCCAGAAGCTGTGGCTTCTCTTCCCCTTCCCCTTCGGATCAGGCTCCTGCTGTTACGTCTTTGTCTTCCTAACAATAGAGGCCTTGCTAGAGCCTGAGCCCCAAGGCCCCGCTGAAGAGTAGCTCCTCTCAGGGCCTGCCCCTCCTCTGAGCCGCATCAGCTTCTACCAAGATCCTAATTTCCTGGGGGAAATACAGTTATTTGATTTCTCCCTTTAACCTTGAAAAGTAGCTATGATAGGAAACAGAAGAGGACAAAAATTAACTATATTATAACAGTTAAGTACTGTATTATCTAGACTTAATAAAAGTGATAAAGTGCATTGATTTTTTTTTTAATTATTGATGCATTTTAGATATATGTAACGATAACACTCATCTTTGGGGGTTTGTACCTGAACGTGATAAATCTTGCTTCTTCCTTTTCCCCCATTCCCTTCCCTTTCGTTCAACCCTTCTTCATCTGTTTATGGAAAACTAAAGTCCATCGTAGAACCACACGTCCAATTCATGTATAAATGTAGATATAAGGACATCTAGTATATTGGAATGATAGTGCGCCTAGGGTAAGGGATAGAGGAGTAAGAAGACTGTATCACTTCTCTGAAAGGGCCTACAAGCTAGTGGAATAAGGATGAAGCTGCAAGTGACATTAGATATGGAAGAAGAAAAGAAATGATCTTCTAGTCCCAGAGCCTACAGGACCAGATTTCAAAAGATGCTTCTACTTTGCCCTGGGAGAAAGAACAGAGCAACATGAAACATCGGAAGTGTTAGGGCTCATGCCTATTCCCCAGGACTTGCAATTTGGAGTGTTGATTAAGTGTATTAATATCCTCCTGGGCCCTGCAAGAATGATTAGCGTCAGGAAGCTGAATGAAGAGTCACCCCCCACCCCGCCCCAGCACTTCTGGATCCCTTGGGAAGAGTGTGCTAGCGGGTCTGCCTTGTCCTGAGATTTGCAGGCAAGGAAGGGACTCTGATCCTGCCAGGACTGAGTGGCCCTGTCCCTTCTTCCCACAGCCCCTCATCACCCTGGACAGCAGCATTTCCTTCACTTTCCTGGCAGAGGGAACCAGCTCCATCACGGTCCAGGTGGCTGCTGGGAACGCCCTGATCCAGGACACGAAAGACATCGCCGTCCACGGTAAGCGGCAGAATGGCCTTTGAGGGGCCTCTTGCCCACCAGTTTCCTTTATAATTTTTTTATTGATGTATTTTAGATATACACGCTGATAGCACTTGTCATCACCAGGAACTTGTCCATCAACCTGATACGTCTTGCTTCTCTTTTTCCTATTGCCTTCCACTCCCTTCAGCCCCCCTTCCCTGTTTATTTACAAAAGCTTTGCTTCCATTTTTCCTTTTATTCTCTTATTGTCCCTCCTTTCCTTTCCCCCAACCCTCTCCCTTGTTCCCCTTCTTATCTGAATATTTTGTTCCCCTTTGCTAATACCTATTATGCACTTTGGTCTTTATTTACACTTGCAGTTTCTCACACGGAGAGAAACAACACAGTATTTAAACCTGTGTGTCCGATTTATTTCACTTAAAAGTAGGATCTCCAGTTAGCTACAAATGTCTCATTTTGTCCTTTATGGCAGAGTAGTCCGCCACTGTATAAAGGGACTCATGTCTTTCTTATCTGTTCATCTGCTGAGGGTGAACATTTGGGCTAGTTAAGATTTAGTTACCCTAAATGTTGCTGTTATAAACGGTTGTCCCTATATTGCTGTGGTGTGATGTGTTTAATTCTTTTGGGAAGATACCAACAAGGACAATAACTGGGTCGGATGGACCTCTAGATTTAGTTTTTTGAGAAATTGCCACACTGACTTCCACAGTGGCTGCACCAGGCTGCATGCCCACCAGCAGAGGAGGGGGGCTCCTTTTCCCCGCAGCCCCACCAGCAGTTGTACTTGGCTGTTTGCCCGATAACAGCCATTTTTCCTGAGCGCTCTGGCCACTCCGTGTCCTGTGGTGGCTGCTCCGTGTCCCATGGTGTCTGCACCACAGCCTGCCTGGGGTTCCTAGCAGGCAGGTATTGGGAGTCGAAGCAGTGCCATGCTGGGAAGAAGCTAGACCTGCTCGTATTTCTTCAGCTTTACCCCGATGATTCCTTTTATTCCACCTTTCTGGAAACTTGCTAGTAGGATTCTTTGTGGGGTACAGGGAAGTTTTCTTTCAAGTTTAAAAAAAATTAATAATTTTATTGAGAAACAAATAGCAATGAGACAGTTTCAAAACCAATCAGTAGGATGGTTTCAAGGATTAATGCATTGCATATGGCTGTCTTCTTAGTGGTTGTTCATAGTACAAGATGCAGACATGATATCCTGTCCACAAACACTATTAGTACAAATCCTTTCATTGAAGTCACAGACCTACCGAAAGACGATGCAGCCATGCCGGCCCCGCCTCCGGGACGTGGGGAGATGAGACTGGGCGTGGTGACATGTGCCTGTAATCCCAGCACTTGGGAGGCTGTAAACAGGAGAACCACTACGAGTCTGATCTAGTAGTGAGACCCTGAACTCCCTGTAGACCTTTCCATAAAATACCAAAAAACAAAAAAAAAAGAAAGGCCCAGGCGGATCACAAGGGTCTAGCTTGATGGACGATCACCAAGTGAGCAAACCTGCGCACTCCTAAGCTCGGTGAAGAATCCGAATGCTTCCCATACAGCAGAGACAAGGTTACAGCCTGCTTCCGCTTCCTCTGAAGCCGCCTCTAAGAGAGCACAGGGCCTGGAGCAGGCAGCGCTAGGGGAGGCTCAAATAGCTTGCCTTTCTCTGAGAAGCACCAGCTAGGCTGAGCACAAGGGGTGGGAGCCCTCCCCTCGGCCTGCGGTGGCAGAGCTGTCGCCCGGTGCGCTCACCCACCGCCAGCACATTCTCTCCCCCTCTCTCTGCAGAGTACTTTCAGTCCCAGCTCTTGTCCTTCTCCCCCAACCTGGATTACCACAACCCTGACATTCCCGAGTGGCGGCAGGACATCGGAAATGTCATCAGGAGAGCTCTGGTTAAAGTAAGTGGCCTTCGAGAAATGGACGGGACGGTGTGAGCGGCATCGCTTTTTAAGCAAATTAAACACTTTTACAGATAAAAATTATTTCTGAAAAGAAGAAGAAAAGAAAAGAGGGAGTGAGGGAAGAGGGGAGGGAGTGAGGGAGGGAAGGACTAAGGCCAGGAAGGACGGAAGTTGGCGCACAACTTACTCTGTGTATGTCTGAGGCCGGAGTATCATGGCGCTAACGCACAGAGGGTGGGCTCATGTGCACTTGGCTTCTAGGTCACCTGTGAGTAGCCAGGTAGGCAGGCTTGCCAGCCCCCATTGGGCACACATACAGAGGGCTTCAGGCCAACAAACAGAGGTTAGAATTACTCAGAAGTAGTGTCTGCCTAAGAGAAAGGAAAGGAATCTTGCTTGTTAAGCCTCTCAGAGAGACACAATAAAATGTAATGATTAATGAAATGCATTCAATTCAACTGTAAACACGAGTCTAGTGTGCAGTTAGTTCTGTGTCAGAGACATGGGCAAGGTCTCCAAGGGACAGGGAAGAAGTGTGATTCTCCTGCTGTGGGAAGGGCAAGCTTGGGACCAATTTGCAACTCATAAATATTTATCAAGCCATTGAAATGTTGGAGGGCCTATCTGCACTGTGTTCTAGAGGTTATGTGTCCCTTACCACGAGGGGACAGTGTCTTCAAGGCAGAGCTGAAAGGGTGCACACTTGGGAAGTGGCCTAGAGCCTGGTGTCACTCATTTGCCACTTGCCAGAGTAAGCCCAGCTACAGTTTTGCTAGAGGTTTGGGCCAGATTGTGAAGGACTTGTTTCTCTGAAGAGTGCCGCTCTGGGTCCTGCAGGTGGTGACACTTTATGTAAGAAAGGGGATGCTGTGGACGCCCATTGTGGTGGCAACAGAGAGGAAACACTCCTGCAAGGACGGGCGAGACATCTCACAGGAGATGGCAGTTATCTTGGGCAGGCACGACGAGATGCCGAGGAGGAAGGAGGAAAGGACCTTGGGAAGCCGCGCAGTCAGGCGGTGACTGAGAGTCCGCATGTGTGCGAGGAAGGAGGCTTCTGTGTGCTGGAGTGGGCCGCAGAGGCGGGATGTGGCCTTGCCGTTAGCCAAGGCAGTTCGGGGTAGCCGACATCCTGCTGAGGGACAGTAACGGTTTGGTATTTGAAGAAGATGAGAAATGATTGGGTGAAGGTGGCCAGGAGAGGTGGCAATAGGGTGAAGGTGGCCAGGAGGGTGGAAATGGGGCTCAGGCCACGCAAAGGGGCACGCTGGGGGCACGCGCTTGAGAGCCGAGCGACTGGGGCTCCTCGAGGAGACTTACGATCAGGAGAGTCACGAGAGGCAGTGCTCCCCAAGGTGGAGGTCAAAGGCCCAGGGAAAGCTCTGCAGGAGGCGCTGACCGAGTATCGCCTGCAAAGGCAGCCGCAAATCATTGCATGGGAAGGAGGTGCAGTTGAGACGGCGACGTGTGCTGCCTCAGTCTACTCAGGAGGCTGGAGTCATATGCATGACAGAAACGGATGTGTCGTGGGGGCCGAGCACATGGACTCACAGGAGAATGAGGGCCTCACATGCCTGGGGTCCTCAGCACCAACCAAAGAGGAAATTTGTGTTTCATAGCTGCAAGGCACACAGCAGAAACGGAGGCACTGGTAGAGTGAGCGTCATGACTCCCAGGTGACACCTGCTTGCCGTCTCCCCACGTGGAGGGAAGAGGATGATGCAGTTCTTTGGGACCTTTTTTAAAGGCAGTAATCCCATCCCCAAGGGCTCCCCCATCATGAATTGATCACTTGCCAGAAACCCCACCTCCTATCACCACCACGTTATCGCATAGGTGTTAAACATCCACATTGTAGGAGGGACACAGACATTCAGACCACAGCGTATGTGGTCTGGCCTGTAGCATGCAGAGTTGTGCTGTGTTTTGTATGATTGCATTCATTAAAACTGACTACCTTTTGGGGGGTGAGAAGTAATTGGGTGATTATAACACTACTACTACTAAATCAATATAGGCATGTCAGTTGAGCTTAAGCCTTAGATCTCAGTAGTACAGATAGTGGCACATGGCTCAGCACAGGCTTGACAGCCTGCAGGTGCACAGCTAGAAGGCCCCGCACCAGTCACTCAGTGACTGTCCCCGAGTCCCTGGTGAGGCACGGGGCACACTGGCCAAAGGCACTGGGAGCTCATCCCCCTCCACTCTGCTCAGCAACAGGTGGGAAAAAGAAGTGCAGGGAAGACTCACTTCATTCTTAGTCATCTTTTAATCAAGAATTTGTCTGCAGAGAGAAGCTAACAGTTAAGTTTTTATCATAGGAGCAATGTGAGCTTTTTACTAAACACCCAGGAAGGGAAATAGTCACTCGTAATCTCAGCTCTTAACAGGTTCTTAGTATTTTGGGACTTTTCCTATATATTAATTTTTAACTTTTAAAAATACAATTCTTGGGGCCGGGGAGATGGCTCAGTAGAGTAAGCGCTTCCTTGGCAAGCACAAAGGCCTGAGTTCAATTTCTGGTTTCACCAAAAAAAAAAAAAAAAAAAAGTAATCCTTCCCCCAGGCCTGCCATGCTGGCCCTGCCCCCGGGGTGTGCTGAGATGACTGGGCGTGGTGGTGCCCACCTGTAATCCCAGCTCTAGGGAGGCTGTAAACAGATCGATCACTACAGGTCCGATCTAGTAGTGAGTGCCTGAACACCCTGTAGACCCTTCCCTAAAATACAAAAATTATTAAATAAATAAATAAATGCAATCCCTGTTGCCTTAAAAGACTTTTGTCTGTTGCTTTTTCCTTGTATTTTTAATGGGTTGTAGCCAAAGGACTTCGGGATGCAGCCGGGCTGCAGAGCCCCCGCAGGGCTTTCCTGCCCGCCTCCCAGCACTCCTTGGCACGCCGCAGCTGGAGGAATGTTCTGGCAGGTGATTCTGCTTATCTCAATATATTTGCAAATATCTGAATTTTGCTTATTTACTCACTATTCTAAATAATGGGGCATTTTCCCTCCATGCGGCTTTTCCTATATTTTACATCATGTCTTTAGGGCTATCTCACCAAGTTACAGTGATGGAATGAAAGATGTGACTATTTTTATGGCCTTAAAGTAAGTCATGTAGAAAACAAATTGGCAAAATGTATCAATTTTTAGTGCTGCCAGCAATAAACCAGGGAACCTCTTTACTGCAGCTGTACTAGCGTCAACCACTAAACCTAAAAAAAAAAAAAAAAAAGGTTTAATAAGAGAAAACAAGTGCTCCCCTATTTTTTAATTTGCATTTTCCCGTGTTTGTTTATAACTGCTTATTCCTCACTTGCAGCCAGTCTGTTCCTGTTTTACCCAGGAATTTCCATCCTCTTAGTATGGAAAAATGGAAAATGTGGGAGAAATGTTTGCAAATTCCCCCAGAAATAATGTTTAGCAAATCATTTATACTGTCATGGAATTTTAGGAAAAATACATCCAGGGGTACAGGAAGGGGTGGGAACAGTGATTCCTCACCCAGAGGTCCTAGAGAAGACAGAAGGGAACCTGGGTGTTCCTAAGTGCGGAGCGGGAGGCCTCGAGGGCCCTCGGGGCTGCGTCCTCTGCCTTGCGCTCTGACGCGGGCGTGAGCAGAGCCTGCAGTCCTGCCCGACCTTACGCTCCCCTGCGGACACCGCGCAGGTCACCAGCGTCCCAGAAGATCAGATCCTCGTCGCCGTCTTCCCCGGCCTCCCCACCTCCGCGGAGCTATTCATCCTTCCCCCCAAGAATGTGACGGAGAGGAGGAAAGGCCACGAGGGGGATCTGGAGCAGGTGAGTGAAGAAGGCGGGGCGGGATCTGCCTGCGTCCCCCCTTCGGGTTGTTTCCAGCCCTGTGCTCTGTGCTCAACACCTGGGCTTTTGAGGAGCAAAAAGCTCACCTAAAAGAGCTGAAGCACTCAGCTGTCCACACAGGAGCAGCACCTGGCATCGTTCATTCTAATGGCTGGCATCCCTGACCCTTGGTCCTCTGGCCTACCTCCTAGTGAGTGCTACTGGGGTGGGGTGGTAGAGAGCGACAGAGACAGAGAGACAGAGAGAGAGAGAGAGAGAGAGAGAGAGAGAGAGAGAGAGGCAGACAGACAGACAGACTCTCGGAGAGGAAAGGAAAAATAGAAACCTGAGTGTTGCTCTTCTTGGGAATGTGCACTTCTTGTCTTTACTTGAACTGACCGTAGAACTGACCGTAGAGATCCTGGCCAATTTAAGTTCGCTAATGGAGAGAAAATGAACAGTTTTTAAATAAGTTGCTTTGGAGAGATGGATTGCCTCATCTTAAAAGTGTTTCCCAAAGTGATTGTGACTCACTGGCCTTACAAACTGGGCGCACAGTCCCTGTGATCTGCCCACGATCCTACAAGCACAGGAGCAGCCCGTGGACTCACCTCCCTCTCCTCCTCTGCCAGGTCCTGTTGGCTGTGTCCTGTGCCACTTTTCCCCTCCCTTCCCAGGATGCTCAGTCACAAGAGGAGAAACTAGGTGTGGCTCAGGCTGTTCGAAGTTAGCATAAAACGGGCTGGCCAGATAGCTCAGTGGAGTAAAGCGCCTGCTAGGGTTAGATCCCCGGCCTGCCGTGCTGGCTCTGTCCCCGGAACATGCTGAGATGGTGATTGAGACTGGGTGTGGTGGCATGCACCTGTAATCCCAGCACTTGGGAGGCTGAAAAACAGGAGAATCACTATGAGTCCTATCTGTGTGCTGAGACCCTGTAGACTCTGTACTAAATACATTAAAAAACCAGCATAAATCAAAGCTTTGCTGCTGTGTGCAGTGGTCATCTCACACTCCCGAGTCCCTCGCATGTCCCAGCACCTCTACACCCACCCACGGTCCTCACGCAAGCAGCTGCTGCTACAGTCATTTCTCTGGAACAAGGAAGTTTCTTTGTCAGGTTTCAGGATCGCCTGTGAAGCTGGCCAGAAATAAAGTCAGCTTCCCAACGCATGCGTCATTTTATGAGACCGCTTTATTTGGAAATAGCAAGCGGCCATGTGTGAACTATATTTGGAAGCGACACTATCCATCCATTTAGATAAATAGGTAATTACGGTGATGAATGGCAGCTGTGATATTAAGGCGCACAGAGCGAGATAAGAGTTGGGGACAACAGCCCGAGTCGGCCTCCGCTTTCTTGTGGGAATTAGAGAGTGATTAAATCGATGCCATGTGTTCTGAGCCTTGCTGGGGAAAGGAAAGAGGGAAAATTATCCTCTAAAAGGGAGGCGGCTTCTGCTTTGATGTTTGCCTCCCGTTGCGTCTTAGATGAAAAAACACAGAGCCACGGACTGAGTCTGGACGCGGCTGCTCTAATCCCAGCGGGACGTTCCTCGCCCTGTGGGCCTTGCTTGATCAGATTAAAGAGCTGCTGATGAGTTCGGTTTCTTTCACTGGAGCCCACAACAGGTCTCGGATTATGGAAGGACATACAGGGAGGTTGGCCAAGCGAGGAGCTGAAGGAAAGGGTCTCAGCTGCCAGAGCTCCGGCTTGGCCTCGGGGTGGACACGCCTCTGTCTCTTCTCTCCATAACCCTTCCTTGGCTGCCCTGGGTCCAGGGACTGTGAGAACCAAGGTGGCATCCTGGGTCTGTCCCAGTGTTCCATCCTTGGTTGACTCTGGTTATTTATTGTTATTTTTATCTTTTGGTAGCAAACGCGTATGGGAGAATCATCACTCCCTGTGTCCTCTCCTGCAGCCTCTTTCTTCTTTTCTAGATCGTGGAGACCTTGTTTAATGCTCTGAACCAAAACTTGGTCCAGTTCGAGCTGAAGCCTGGGGTCCAGGTCATCGTGTATGTCACCCAGCTGACATTAGGTGAGTACTTGGTGGGAGTCGGGGGACCTGGGTGTCTGAGTTACTTTTGTCTCATAGCTGGGACAAAATACCCCATACTTAAAGTTAAGGAAGGAATGGTTTCTTTAGTTCAGTTTGTGGAGGCTTCAGCTGGCTCCAGGGTGGCTGCTGCAGGGCAATAGTTCAAGGTGGCAGAAGTCAGAACAAGCAGCAAGTCGGGCGGGGGAGAACAAGCCTGTTTTGCTCCCTGAATTGTAAACAGGCTACCCCCTAGCCCCCAAGGTGGGTGTAACATTCACACCATCTCTGCGCCCTGCCTTTTCCACAAGCTCAGCATGTCTACAAAGTGAGGACCCTGGTCCCCTGCTGGGTCACTTTGTTAAACTCCTAAACTTCTCAAGGTGACACAAAGTGTCAACCATTACAATGGGGATGATGCTCTGTCCCGAGAGAAAAGGGAAGAGAAATCATGGAAGACACTTCCCCCAGTGCCCAGGAGTGGTGCTGTAAGGAGAACGCAGGTACGGTGAAGGTTCAGGGAGGTGGATCCTGGCTCTCTGGAGCCACCTGGAGAGGAGCCGGATGAGCTTCTTGGGCGTAGCTCTGCTGTGAGATCCTAGGGCACAGGGGACAAAACCTACCACTTCTTCAGCCTTGACTTTCTGTATGTACGTGTTTGCTTTATTTGCAACAGTCTGGGTTATGCTGGGAAGTCTTCAGGCTTTGCCTGATTCTCCAATTCCGTGAATGTCAGCTGGGAGGTCAGATCAGAAAATGTGACTCTAGGCACAGAGAGAAACTGGCTCTAGCTGGTTCCATTAGGAAAGGAAGAAAAGGGCAAATCCCTTCGTGCATTTGCTTCCGGCTGTCAGGAACAGCCCGCTTCTTAAGCGGTTCTTGGTAGCAACCCGCTTCTCAGACATGGAGGCTCCAAATGTGCCCGTCCAGGGTATCTTTCCAGAACAGTGTAGAAGAGGAGAGAGAAGCACTGTGCTAGCATTTGTCTCACGGCTCCCAGTGCAGTGTCACCCTGCCACATAAACCATCTAAGAAAATAAAAGCGCATGCAAGCCCTTCCACTTCCCCAAGCTGAACGCACCTTCTCGGCTCATGGCGAGCGTGCACGTCTCCCTGGATACCTGGAGGATGTAGCTTCCTCCAACACACTCTCCTCCCAGAGAAGCTGAGGTGGCTGTGTCCCAGGCACACGCAGGGCTGCCAAGACCTGCGAGGAACAGCGTGTGCTGCTGCGCGGGTGCCCAGCCGCAAGACTCCAGAGTGAGACCGTTTCTCCCTCGTTGCAGCCCCGCTGGTGGACACGAGTGCTGGCCACAGCAGCTCAGCTGTGCTGATGCTCCTGTCGGTGGTGTTTGTTGGCCTGGCTGTCTTTCTGATCTACAAGTTTAAGAGGTACGTGCTGCCTTATTCAGTTCTTATCTGGGGCGGTTGTGCAGACTTGGTGGCCTCTCTGTGGTCCCCAGAAGAAAATGGTGGGGTGATTTAGAAAATAAAGACAAGAGACCTGCTGGGCAAAGGCCCCAACACGACAGGAGGGTGTTTACGTGTACCTTTGCGAAGTGAGCACCATGAGACACCAGGTTGCCAGCAGCTAGTGTCCAGGCCGAATGCTTTGCTCAAGACCGAGGTAGCTCGGCCGTCTTGGACACTGGGGCCCTGCCCTGCCCTCACGGGTGACCGATTTTCGGCTGCAGCAGCTCCCAGCAGGTGAGGATCATTGCACGTGGTCCTTCCTACAGCCAACAGCCTTAAACTCATCTTGAGAATGCGGTCTTTCTTACCTGACAGCTCTGTTTGGCAGCATGGAAAGGCAGGAAGCAGCAGGTTTGGACTGTGAGATCTCTACAGTGTGTAGGTGTGATGCAGTAAGACCCTGAGAACCACCCTGGGAGGCCCGTTTATGGTCCTCAAGAGAAGCACAAGGGGGCTTCAGTCATCACCCAGATGTCTAAAGGACAGTCTCTGGTAGTTGGGAGAGATTTCAAAACATCTTGGTGGTTCTATTAAAAGTAGAAGAAAAAGCTTATGAAGCTGCTACTGTTGTGTGTGGGGCTTCTCCTGTGGCGGCCGGGCAGCCTGTTCACATTCACGAGCTAAGTGTTTGGCTTTTGTGTTTCTCCCTCTTTTTCCTGTTTCTGATGAAAACCGATAAGGAAAATCAAGCACCACTGGATTTAAGAGATTATTGAAGACTAAGCAGGGATGACACAATGATGTACCTACTAAAAACATGCCAGTGCATACTGACGTGTCCCTGCACACCCGTACTCTAGGAGGCCGAGGCAGGACAATGTCAAGTTGTAACCCACGCTGGGCGCTTAGTGAGCTCCTGTCTCCAAGAATAAAATTTAATAAAGACTGGAGGTATAGCTTAGTATGGAGGCTCTGGGGTTAGTCTTCAATACAGAAAACACCACGGAATTTAATCAATAAGTCTGTACTAGTGTTGAAACTATGTCCTGTTTCTCCCAGCCAATGAACAAGCTGAAAGTATGAACTCAGAAATCAGACAGACTCAATTTTAGTTTTTTAGATTTGGCAATTTATTTGGGCACCTTTATGTGCCTCATCTAATTTCCTCATTTGCAAAATGAGTAAAACAATATTATATAGGGTTTTTTTTTTATAATTTCGATATAATAATAGCCACAACTGGTATAGGCCAAATAACTGAGAAATTGTAGACTTCCTAAATCTCGAAGAGCATGCCTTCCAAAGGTGCCTTCTATGTCCCAAACTGGCACATAGTTGACTCAAAAATGATGCCAGTGGCATAACAAAGTGCTCGGAGGAAGCCTGGGTGGAGTACAAAATACAGATAATTATCCTCAGATGAGTTTTAAAAACACAGCTTGCTCCCAGGAATCTTCCTGGGCCTTGAGGTTAAGCCCTTCAGGGTTGGGAAGAGATTCCTGGAGGAGGCCGCGGGGTTCCTGCACTCCTCTGCAGCTCTCCTCCAGGTTATCTTAGTCCCTTGGAAATGCCAGTTCTGGTCTAGCTACCTCTCAGGGTCAGCTTCAAGGGCAGGAAATTTTCAGCATTTCTCCATGCGCACTAGGAGGAGAGAATGAGATTTGCCTTGTTGGTCAAATTGTAGGCATATATATGAGTGAGTTCCTGTCCTTTGCGCCTGAGAAGGATCAACCTGCCCCTGTGGCTTTTGAAGAGAGGCAAAAGCTGTATGTCACAGTCACAAAAGGTTCATTATATGAACGACTGCGACAAAAACCCCAGCTATGGATGCGGTATAATTTCATGCCGAGAAGACTTTCACTTGTCCCAGGGCTTGATTGTGAAGAAGCCTGGCGATTGCCAGGGTTTGAAAATCAGCTCAAGCCATTGATTGCCTCTAGCACAGAGCACTGCCTGGGCGGTGGGGACAGAGGCCAACAGAATTCCTGCAAAGCAGCATTTACACTCGCTGTGCACCCCCCAATGAAAGCACAACTTATCCTGGGACTCACAAAGTTGCTTCTCTTTGTAATTGCTGCCAAGCTCCCAGGACAGTCAGTTCATTACTCCAGGCACCTCTAAATATGTTCAGTTTAGTACATGATTTCATGCCAGGTAATGCTGTCTCTGAACTGTTGTACTCAGTTATCAGCCGGTCCTTTCTCTCCTCCAAGATCAGAGCCCAGAGCTACAGGTACAGGAAACAAATGTCAGTCAAGACAGATAAATAGCAGAGTCAGCTGCAAGTGACGGGTTATCCACCAAACTTTACTTTATAACCCCTTGTTTTAGAAAGTTGCCTTCTCAGCGCTGAAGACATTTGGTTGAGATTCTGTTGCATTTTCTTTTCATTCTTTGGTCTTCTTCCTGCTCCATCCTGTAGAACCCCAATGGGTCATCTCTAGCATGTCTAGCTTCCTACAAGGAAGGAGCTCACAGGTGGGGCATGGTCGTGCACACCTGTAATCCCAGCTCTTGGGAGGCTGTAAACAGGAGAATCACTACAAGTCCAACCTAGTAGTGAGCCCCTGAACACCCTGTAGACCCTTCCCTAAAATACCAAAAAAAGAAAGAAAAAGGAAGACACTTGTTACTGAGCAGTGTTTGCGCCTTTCGCTGTTGTCCCATAGCACTTTCTGCGGGAATGAATACGCTCTACAAGCCATTATAATACGTAGCCGCTGGTAGGATCAAGAGACTGGATTTTTAAGTTTGAGTTTTATTATTTCAAATGTAAGCAGGTTTGTCCGGCTAGCAAGCACAGTCCAGGGCAGTGATGGTGAACATTTTAGAGACTATAGCCCAAACCAACTTACTTATTACAAGGTGCTAGCATAATACTGCATGTGGAGCTTTTAATTCAGAAAATCTATGCATATCTTTTGTCTGAAGAGCAAAGCACACTCAGGCATAGGTTCGCCACTACCGGCCTAGGGGAAGGGCAGCTGTTTCCATTTCACATCATTGGCTCTGCTGAGTTTCCAGGATCGAACGTTCCTCTCTGTACTCACTGGCATTAACAGACATAAGCATTCATTCAGTGAACGTTCATTGAGTGCCAGCTCGGTGCCAGGCACTGGATCCCGCCCACCTGCCCCAAGAGCTCTCTTAGGAGGGGAGTTATGGCGATATTTAAGTAAATATCGCTCATCTACTTCTTGCGCTTCAGTAGTGGCTGCTGTCCCACCATCTGGCACTTTAATTACAAATCACTGTGAGCTGGCTTTTACGTGCTGAAAACTGCCTAGAAAGGCTTCCTTTCCATAACCATAGACCCCCTTTTTCTGGGTAACTAAGAAAACATTTGAGTTTGTCCGTTGCTTCTGATCGTTTTTACAGGAGGGACTTCATCATAGTTCTCAGTCTCCTTTATTTCCGGTCTTCTCACACGCTTCATAGCTGGAGCAAATGAACATAAACTGAAGCTTTTTGTTGTTTGTCTGTTAGCTTTCTTGGGAAGAAGTGGGTTTACTCACACTTCTCCTCTGTTTAAGCCTGCATAAATTGTGGCCCATGACATAGCCTTTGATCTCCTTGTGCAAAATTGTGGCCCATGACATAGCCTTTGATCTCCTTGTGCAAAAGTGAGGTTTAGATCGGACTTAGATCCTCAGAAGTCCTGCACTTAGGTGTGTTCATGAAAAGTAGCTGGGCAGGTTTTTATAATGTTGCAAATTGTGATATAAAATTCAGTCCCTTCCAACCACCTATTTAAGAAAGATGAAAACGTGCCTATTTTGAGATGTGTTTTTATAAGAGCTTGAAACAGACTGAGCAACTAGTATAAGGGTGAATTCCGTGATGCCTTGCTAAGGTCCTTAGCTAAGCAGGTAGGGAGAGCAGGGAGCCGCTTACAACTCGGAAGCACACAGCCTGTGTGATCAAGAAAATTCTGATGACTCCGACATCCTCATAGATGCTGTAGCTGATCCCAGCATTAGCGAGGAGAGTCTGCTTTTAGGGTTGGAGAGAATCTCAGCCGCCGGGCTGAATGCATTTCTATTTAGACAAGAAGATTGGAAGGGCCAGCATGAATGTGTGTAATTCTGATCGTTTGTTAAGGCTGCCACACATACAGCCTGTTCATTTCAAGCCTACTTAGTCATTTTAAACTGGTTTATACTAGTAGGAGTCACAGGGGTACATTCCTTAATTATGGGAAACAAATACCAAAGGCATGAAAAATGAACTTAAAGAAAAAGTTGAAACTACTCATGTTTCAAATGTATTTTTAGAGTGTTCTTTCAGAGTTAGCTTTATTCAGTGCTCACACATTTGGCTTCATTGAGTTTTTGAGTGAGGCAGTGAAGGCAGGAGTTTGAAAATGCCATTGTCTAGCACAAGAACAGCGGAGAGATTCTCCTGCAGCAGCCCATGGAGCGGTGCGGGTCGGGGTTGCAGGTGAGTGCCCCGCACGCTGATGTCAGCCTCGCTGTCACTGGCTCTGTCACGTTCTTGGACTTTGGTCCAGTTTCCACGTCACACGATGAGGTCAGAGAAGTATCTTCTAGAGATATTCCAAGGTAATAACGGAATTATTTTATTGGAGATTATAGTTTAACAGAATGCGCAGAGAACAGGCTTAGAATCAATTATGCTACAAATATGTGATAAGTATAAGCCATATGCCAAGAACTGTGCCAACTCAAGTAGGATAGCACTGAAGACAGAAAACACAGGCCTTGCCTGTAGTGTAGGGAGAGAGAGCTGCTCGCCCACGGTGGCTCTGGAGACAGCAGACGTGAATGGAGACAGGACTGTAGAGGAGGACTCACACCACACCTGCCCCCCTGCCCGCCCCAGGCCCGTCAGCCTTCTGCTTCCAGCCTACAGATTCTGCATCCGTAGCTCCTTCCCTTAACATTCCCTGCAGTCCTGAGAGGCAGGTTTTTCGTCCCCATTGAGCAGTTCCATGTGTTCAGGGAATGTGGCCCGATGCCTCACGCTGAAGATTGTAACGATGGCTTTGAGCCCGTTAGGCCTTGGGTGTGGATGAAAGCAGCCCCAGTGTAGCTTGATTGCGCTGATGCAATGTTTGAGAAATCAGTCTTTTCACCATGTATAGTGTTGTGCTTTGAAGTGCACTTCCTTCGAAAGCTTCCTCACAGGTAGACATATTCAGGACTTTACTGAGTAGCTGATCAGCACCTCAGCCCTTTTCCTCATACGTGTTTTACCCAACAAACGATGTGCTCTCAGTGTGTCCTGTGGTTCAGCCCTTCCCTGGGCATCTAAGTCTCAGGCAAGGCTTGCGTCTTGGCCTCATGGCCAGTGTCTCTGGGTGACCAGTCCTCTTCCCTCACATTGTCTCTTCCTGTTAATAACTCTGATTTCCACGGTCTCTGTTTGCTCTGTGTTAGCAGGCCCATAATCTTACTCTGGTTGTGTTCTTACCCACGTAGGAAAATTCCCTGGATTAACATCTATGCCCAAGTTCAACACGACAAGGAGCAGGAGATGATCGGGTCTGTGAGCCAAAGTGAAAACGCTCCCAAGATCACACTCAGTGACTTCACCGAGCCTGAAGAACTGATGGACAAGGAGTTGGACCCCCGGGTCATAGGTGGGTGTGCCTGTGTCCCCAAGCCCCCCCCCCCAAATCCCCAATCCTCTGTCCCTCCAGTAGCTGCTCAGCATCTGACACCAACTGTCCCCCATACAGCACAGCCTTGGAAGGCTGGGGAACTGGCAGGATTTCTCTCCTTTAGAATTCAATCATGATTGGAGGCACTGGGGTTATAGTGGGGGGAGGAGGAAACCTAGGGTCCTGTATTTGTGACTGCTCTCTTTGTTTCTATAAAGCAAAAGGACTGTGTGACCTTGCTTATAGTCCCATGAACACAGGATCTGGCAGTAGCCCTTGCTTTGCCACCCTGGTTGCTGTATGACCTCTTCATACTACCTATTCCTATACTGTGAAATGACAAGAATAAGACTGAGGAGTCTGCACAGTTGCCTTATGGGGCCTGAGAATTCATTCTAAGGCTGCTGTGGTAATTAAATGTCGCTGTGTCATTAGCACAATTACAGTCCTTGGCATTGTTACCAGTAAAGAGGACAGTCCAGGGCAGGCATGGTGGTACACACCTGTAATGCCAACACTCAGGATGCTGAGGCAGGAGGGTTGCCATGAGTTCTAGGACAGGCTGGACTGCATAGACAGTTAAAGGTCAGCCTGGACTATGTAGTGAGACTTTGCCTCTCAAAAAGAGGACAGTGACAGTCCACTGTACTGATTCTATAGTGCAGTGCTGTGGGCTGGCATGCGTCCAGCATGTGGGAGGCAAGCCGGCAAGCTCACAGGAGTGCCACCCAGCAGCCTTTGTGAGCACTTGCCGAGGCTGGTGTTTAGTAGGGCATGGAATAGGGATCGCTACCCTCCTGGGACTTACCACTGTCCTCTGTCTTTTCTCTCCTGCAGGAGGCATTGCGACCATTGCCAACAGTGAAAGCACAAAGGAGATCCCCAACTGTACCAGTGTGTAACACCCACAGCCACGCAACCACGCGCTCAGCCACCTTTCTGACATTTTATTTTTGATGACTTCTATTATTATGGAAAACTGAAAATGTCTTTTTTACCCTTTGTTCACCAAGGGCCCCCGTATACATAGCAGGCAGATACTTAGGTTTGGGAGAAAAGGGGATTCTTAGCTACCTGAAGTGAGACAAGAGGAGTAAATAGATATTTATGCTAGGGGTACAGATGCATCTTCCCATAGCCGCCTTGCTCTATTCTGGTATTGGTAGTGTGGAAACTATCTTTTGCGCTTCTCCTCTCCTCTCCTCTCCTCTCCTCTCCTC
>NW_004524618.1:4928213-4981817 GCF_000260255.1 Octodon degus
TCCTCTCTGCTCCCTCCCCCTCCCTCCCCCACTCATTTTTTAAACTTTAAGTTGGGGTGCCATTTTGTTAACTCCTAACCCCCACCCCCAGCCGTCTCTTGGCGTGCCCCAGCCCATGTGTGTAGAATGCACATCATCTTCCAGTTCGAGCTGTGGGAGGTAGGCTGAAAGAGGCTCTGCCTCATGCATGTCAGTAGTGAGGCTGCAGACGGCTTACTGTATATAATGACAATGTAAATAGCTTTTTATTTCCTAAGAAATAATTTAATGTTTAGTAAAAAAGAAAACAGAAAAAAGAACGATGCGTGTGTTGGCTTTTGCACTCCCGCTCCGAGCTGACCACCCCAGGCCTGCTTGATGGGTTGGGCTCTGGACATGCGGCAGCTGTCTGTCACGTTTAACTACCACATTTCTACATCCATGCCACAGCTGGTTTCTGATTTTGTATCTAATGGGAGGGGCAGGGAGAGGGCTCTTGGGGCATTTGACAAAGGAAGGATTTCAGTGACATCATGGGACGTGGGAGCCATTTTTTTTTTCAAGCGTGGCTGCAGAATGTTGGGAGATGAAGTCCAGCAGTGAATATTTTAAACTGCAACTTCCTCTCTAAGAAGAGGCTTTGAGAATATTAGACTGAAAAAAGTCCTTGGCTCTAGCAAGGCAGTGGATCTAAAGACATGGAAGTGTACAATGCTCACAGCAAATGGTGAGCCTCCCTGAGCCTGGAAAGTCCTCAAGGCCCAAGGCTGAGTCCAGGCAGTGGCTCTTGGCATTGAGAGGTTGCAAGGAAGGTGGCATTTGTGGAGTGTGAGTCTACACGAACCCCTTAGGCCCAAGGGAGGTCTAGCCTTTCCACATATTAGTCAAAGATGACCTTAGCAAAGCTGTGCTATTTGCCTGTCAGCCGTACACCACCTCCTTACTGTCCAGCGTCTCCTTCACTTCCCTGCAGGCTGTTATTGCCTCTGGGGCGAGTGGCTTTCCAAGCCCACACTTGCTTTCCCAGCACCTCCATCCTTCCACATATTTAACATCCCAGTTCTTTTCATTAGTGATTCTTAAGCCCACACAGTGAGCATTGTTTTTATTTTTATTTTTAGGGTTTATCTGATCACACTTGTTTTGAAGAATGGTAATATATATATATATATATATATATATATATATGCCACATTATGTACCTGTGGGATGTCATTGACATCCCTCTTTGTGAGACAAAGGGAGAATGTGACAGAGACCTGGTCAGCCACAGCATAGTTCAGTATGAAGAGTATTTCTAAAGATACCGTGTTTTTGTTTCAAGGGTTAAATGGAGCAGACAATTGCAATACTTGTACTAAACCCTGGAATACAAATGCATGAGTCATATCTATATATACAGTATATGTACATATACTGTTCTTGGTTTTATTGTTCCATTTGAATATTTCTACTGTAAAAAAAGACAGTGGTTTTGAAATTGTTGAAAATAAATGTATTTTTGTACATCAAACCTACATACTTGACTGAGCTTTCTCTCTGCGTGATTTTCTTTACCTGTTGTGTGCATCAAACACCCCTGCGCAGGTGTTATATGTGGGGAGGGAATGGCTTCTAGCGAGCACTGTTACCCTTTGCTCTTAAGCGTTCAGGTTGGCTGTGGTGTGCATGAACTCGGCTGGGGCAGGCCGGGCTCTGCCGGGCTCCTCTGCATGGTGCAAGCTTGCAGGAGCCTGATCTGCCCGGAACTCCTCAGCACGCTTGAAGTAGCAACTGCTTGGAAATGTACTGCAGAATTCCAAGTGAGGCCAGCTGGACAGCCTGTGCCATGAACCCTTTAGCGTAAAACAGTCTCTGTGTACCTCCATTCCGGTTCCGCCACGGCCAAGTTGGCATCAGTGGCTGGAGAAACACGTTCTTCCTTCTCTGCCAGAAGGAAGGCACTATCAAATCACAACAGCAGGAGTAAGGATGAATTTGCATGCTCAGTACAGGGAGGGCATGAAGAAATGAGAATGAAAATCTAATTTGTGACATCTATTCACGTCATGTAACCCCAGGAGGAGCTTGCTTTAGATGACCCATGGAAACTTGTATCCCATTGACCATCCAAATGTGCATGGCCAGGACTTGTGAGCGGGAATCTTGGCCACTACAGTCTCTGAGTCTGATGCGGATCTACTAACCACTTTCTTGTCAATGGGATCAGATGCCTGATGGTCACAACCTAAAGAAGGGAAGTGTAATGACTCACAATTTCAAGAGGTTCACGCCACAGTCTGCTGGTGGAAGTGTGAAGATTTTCTAGCAAAACTCTACATTCACCCAAGTTGTGCTCCCCGAGATCCATTCTCCATCCAGGCTTGACCTTCTACCTCATTGGATTAATCTACTGGTGAGTACTGCAGCTCCACGATCCAGCCACCTTCTGAAAGCCTCACTAAGTCCCTGAAAACTAGGGGTTCATTTTTATAGCTAAAGCATAGAAACCAGTTTCTGGTGAGTGATTGAGGTGGAGCTCCTTAAGACTCAGGAGAAGAGGGCCGGCCAAAAAGCTCAACGGATTAAAGCACCTGCAAGCAGGCGCAGGGGCTGGGAGTTCGATCCCCAGGACTGCTGTGCCGGCCCTGCCCCCGGGGTGTGCTGAGATGGCAATTGAGACTGGGCTTGGTGGTGTGCGCATGTAATCGCAGCATTCGGGAGACTGTCAACAGGAGGATCACTATGAGTCTGATTACGCAGTGAGACCCTGTACGCCCTGTCCTAAATACAAAAAGAAAACAAACAAACAAACAAAAAACAACAGGGGTTATGAGTTGGGTGTGGTTAGTCCTTTGCTGCTTAAAATAAGCGATACATTCCCATGGATTCCAGAAACCCAACAAACCCAAGTGTTGATTAATAACTTGGTTATATGTTTCTAAAATTAGTTAAGTATCCCTGAATTATGTTTTCTGAGCTCAAATTGAAGATAAAGGATTAAACAAATGCAGTTTTGTTTTGATTCAGAACTTTATTTAGAAATGATGCATGACTATTGGTATAATTTTTCATGTATTGTCTTCACTTTCTGAAATTTTTATGTTGCATAAGTTCCTCCCCCAAAATGTTGAGAATACCCACTTAGGTATTTCTAAAAGTTGTGATCTTTGAGGTCTAATGATTCATAGTTCAAAATGCCTACCATTTTCAATGATTTTTTAAAAAATTATTTATTTGATACAAAGTCTCCCTACCCACCTAGGACGCACGGTGATCCTCCTGTCTCAGCTTCCCCAGGGCTGGGATTCCAGGCACACACCACCATGCCCAGGTTCCGTGGCCAGCTCGGCATGCGTAAGGTTCCAGGACTGGCAGGGCTTGAGCTTCCTTATGCTTGCCAGGCAGGCCTGAGACCACCTGGCTATCTCCCCGTCTTGCAATGAATTCTCATTTTATTTTTATTTTTAAAAGAGAATTAATAATAGTAAAAAAAAAAAAAACATTAGAAATGATACACCATTTCACTAAACAAGATCATAGGAATTCAATCATGATGGTTATGTTGCATGTTGTTGTCTTCAAATTAGTTGGTCAGATTACCAGAGAAAAATGTGCAAAATTGGTAAAAAAAAAATTCAAAAGAGAAAAAAAATTAAGCATTATCTGTTCCTTTCAATAAACCAGTACAAATCAGCAATACAATTACCCGAGGCATCCTCCTGTGTATGTGCATATCTATTTCCTCCTTCCTTCTTTCTTTTCTCCTTTCCCTCCTCCCAGTTGTTACTTCCCTTTGAACAGTTTCTTTCCCTTTCACAGTATCTATGGTACCTTTTGGATTATT
Organism: Octodon degus; assembly: GCF_000260255.1. Taxonomy (NCBI): domain Eukaryota; kingdom Metazoa; phylum Chordata; class Mammalia; order Rodentia; family Octodontidae; genus Octodon; species Octodon degus. Next base: position 4,932,019 of record NW_004524618.1, read on the forward strand.
TTAATGAGAGATCCCCAAATAATATACAGTGCCTAATATTCCCATCTCAAGGCGATGGGGAATTTTTTATATCTGTAAGTCTTTGCTTCCCTGTGGGCTTTCAGCTCGTCTCATGTTGATCTTATCTTTGGGTTGGAAAAGTTCTCCACCAGACCAAGAAGGGAGAGTACAAGACGAGACAGCCTGAGGCCGTCAGGTCATTTGGGCCCAACCGTGGCTAAGAGTGCACGCTCCGTGCCCACCTCCAGCACAGGTCCTAGTTACAGATGCAGGCAAGGGAAGAGGCAGAGAATGAGGCCACCTTCTCGGCTGTTTCTCCGCAGGATTTTAGGGATGAGGGAACCGTATCAGGATTGTCTTCTTTAAGGGAAGTCTAGACTCAGGAGACAAGAATGCTGTCGCACCCCAGGGTAGAGTCCAGCTGCCAGCCATCTAAGCAATTGCTCCAGGGTTCTTGGGTGCACAGAGATACAAGAGTTACTGCTTCATTTGCCACTAAACCAGCTCAGGAGGAGGAATTAGGTACCATGGCCGCTTCTGGTTCTTGCTCCCGTGGTAATGGCGCCTTCATCAGTGGGGGTGAGAGAACTTCCTGATGGCTCGCTTATTCACCAGAGCAAAAGCTGCCACGTGGAGAGCCCTCCAACCGTGTTTTCTGGGACAAGAACACTCTGCTAGTTAAGGACCTTAGAAAGTATACAAAGTGGGGCCACCACACACTGTGAATGTTTAATTTAAATTTTAAAATATATTAAAAGACACATTGCCATTCTGGAGTGTCTTTAGACATTCAATGAGAGTGTCGTTAGACACACTTTCCTAGCTGCCTTTATGTTCCAAATACATTCAAAACGCCAACCTTCCGTGGTCATTTTGACTTCAAGAAAGAACAAGAGCTCGCACTATGCCAGAGCCAGTGACCAAGGCGGCTGCGAGTACACTGCGTCAGTCCAGGAGCCTGCCTTTCCGTTAGGTGGCACTACGGCAGCTGCATTCACTGCACTTGGGCTTATTCTCTGAAAAGACATGCATGAAACAGGATTCCAGAACCGCATCAGAGAGTGCCAGGAGCAGAGGGACCAGGATGTTGAAGGGGAGGGGTGGAGCGTTTGAAAGGAATAATGGCAATATAATTTTACTGTAATACATCTTACTTAAATATATTTTGGTCAGTCCCTGTGCGGAGCCAAGGTTTAGGAGGTCTCCCACTTTCAGTAAGCAATTCTGACCACCAGTTCCCTCTTTGGAAAAGAGAAGCCCCTATGGCCCACCTCCCTGCACTATTTTCATTTCCAGAGATGTGAGAAGCAAAATGTTAAATTCAAAAGCTCCAAGAACTTAGCTTGGAAAGTACCAGAAGAACTCCTTTCTGTAGCAGGATGAACAAAACCTAGAGAAGAATGTCACTGTTCTAGCATTGGGCAGTAAAGTCACTATTGAGCTACACGGGGAAACCATGTCTTTATAGTAAGGGTCGGTTCTCTCTACCACTCACACCTTCTTAAAAATGTGAAAACAGTTGAACTTTGCTCACCGAGTCAGTCGGGAGCCTGGCAGCTGTGCCAGTGTGGCTCACGTCGCAGTAACACCCCAGAGAGGTTTAGAATGTTGCCTCTTTATTACCTATGCTCATTCAGCAGCTTGCTGACGTCCTGCCAGTTACCTGCTCACCCCTGGGTTGGCAGTGCATAGCCGGACACCCTGGGTTCCCCAGCATGGAAGTCACCCTCCTCACCAGACATTGTTCACCATGTGGAGCCCTTGCCCTTGTTCACAGGGACGAGGCCAGGTTACACAGGCAGTGAGACGCCTCATTTGGACACACACCGGCTCCAACCAACTCCCCCACCCAGATGGTACAGCTGAAGAGCTGCGGCTACAGGCTGGGGAAGACTCAAAATTGAACTACAATTCAGTTGGTGTCCCTCAACTGACTTGGTGTCCCTTAACTGACTTCAGTTACTGTTTCTTTTACAATAGCAGAATGCCCTTTAAAATTCTCTTTCCCTCTGTTTTCACACCATGTATCATGAAAAGATATAAGTTCACTGAGAGAGGAAACAATGGAACATATTTTTAAAAATAAAAACCACTAGAGTTCATTTTACATGCAAAATCCCAATGAAACTTGGACCTATCACTTTTTAACAATCTGAATCCTGGAGGGGTAAAATGACACAATTGGAACCCAGTTTTCCTACTTATAAATCTTAGATAATGGCATCTATTTTCCAGCATGGAAACCCAGGTTAAACTAGGCCAGCGGTGCCCTAGTCTGTCGCCCTTGTCCATACAGCACAATGTCTGGCCTCAAGTTTAAGACATAAAGTCCCACCTCAGGCTACATCCTGGGGGGGGGGGGGGCGGAATGCAGAATTACCTGGAGAGATAGGCCAGCTTCCTCTGGAAGAGAAGTTTAGCTAAAAAGCACTTCTTACATATTTCTTTTGTTGTTTCTTTTTCTTCATATAACTGATCTGATTTTGCTTAGATTGTAAAACAGATTCTGCTCATTCATGCTGCCAGGACTGTGTGGAAGTTTAAAGTCTGGAGGATGATGGTCCTGACCCTGCTCTGCCTGACCACATGAAGGTATGCTAAAGACAAAGCCTATGCTGAGGTTCAGACAGCAACAGTCTGGCTTCGCTCACTCCCTAAATGTCGGGACTCAGGGATTTATGACCTAACTAGCCTCTGGTCTACTCTGCCTTCTCACCCAATGCTTTCGTGATGGCATGGGTATTTCTAGCCCTAGATCCTTAAAAGTCTCCTGGAGGATCACAACCTTGGGTCCTTATGTCTATAGACACTGGAAATAGTAAGGTAAATCAGTTATTTGTAGAAAGACACCTTTTAGACCTCAGCAGTGCCGGTGACATGGTTCGAGAATGCCTTTCACTTGGTCACAGTGCAAGGACAGTTGTTGTGGGGAGCACATGCAAAGAGGACGATTCTTTGCAAAAATGTTAGAGAGGACAAAAAAGCAGACCATGACAGGCACACATGCCATCTGTCATTACAGCTTAGTCTCTGGGGAAATGTCTCTGTTTGCAGCTATTGGAAATGAACCAAAACGATATGGTCCTCAGTCGACTTGTTTCAGAGTCCCCAAAGAATGGAGTTATGTTTAGCTCAAATGTCTCTGTCCACAATGTCCTCCTCATGGAACGCTGTTGGACTCCAGTGATTTCTTACAACCAAGAAGGACCTGCCTCTCCTCCCCAGAGCCTTCTGCACAAACTATATAATGCAGCTTCCTTGGCTGCTTACTCTGATGCAAAGGGTCATTGCTGTTGGAACCCAAGGAACTGGCTGCAAACTGTCCAATCCAGTGGGTCAGGAAAGAAGAGGCCACTATAGCAGAAAGCACAGAGAAGACAGGAGTTTGTTTTCTTGTCAACATTCTGTGTCTTCCGATTGCAAGGCAGAATTGTCTTGTGAACACATAATTATCCCCATATCCAATGCACCTGGGCCTTAGGGTACAAGAATAGAGTTCTTGCACTGTTTCTCCAAAATCTCGTGGCTCAGTTAGAGCATTTCTAGCTTCCTTCCACCGGCAGCTGGAATGTTTCAAATGAGGGGCACCAAGTTAAAAAGGTGGAGGAGCTGGATCTACGGAAATAAAGTTAATCTTGGTCAATTGCAAAGATTCCAAAGCTCTACGTGACACGTTCTCATTTCACCCTGTCAACTTCAGATTCTCCTCTGCGAGGGGAAAATGCAGATGCTCCCCAGATTTCTAATCTATTTGTAATAGTACTAAGGCAACTCTAGGCAGTGTGCTCCTCATGAGCTGCTCATCCTCCGTGCTGCCATGTGCCTCCTAATTAGTGGCACGTCGGTTGCCTACTGATCGAGTTGGAGACTCATCGAAGCAGCAGGCATGGGAGGGAAGGAAAGAACTGCGAGCCCAGTGGAGCTCAGGCCTTGACAGACTGTCGAACAACAGGTGAGCTTCGCGCCTCGCTAGGAAACATGTCCTCGTTAAAGAGGCAGCCACTACTTCTGCAGGTGCTAAGAGGGACACAGCAGGTTTCCAAGCAGTTGTCTCCTATCTGTACAGGAGCTATGTGTAGTGAGGCACTGTCCTTCCAAAACCTCTTGGCTCAAGTAGAAGAAAAAGAAATAATGACAGATGGGCCTGAAGCTCATATCAAGTCAAGGCCTCATTCATTCATTCATTCATTCATTCATTCATTATTCAGTTTTACAATAAATTTTTATTGAATATCTACTCTATTTTAAAATCTGTGCTGGACATAGGAGACACATCAATGATGAAATACACAAAATAGGGCAACCATGTCATTCATTAACTACGCTTGGACACATTTGGTGATGAATGAAACACTGCTAATGATTAGTTTTGGAAAATTAGCATGAAAAGTGGACCATCTCAAGCAATCCAAGATGTACAGACATTCTTAATTTAAAATCCAGGGGAAACCTTGCCGAACGCTCCATAGCCTTGTTCGTGTTCTGTGCCCTTCAACTGATTTTCCTCTTGCAAGTCTGACCCTGGGTGAACATGCTATTCTCTGAGCACAAAAATCTATGCTCACATGGATCATATGGGGATCTTATGTCTCCCGAAACCCTCTTCTGGTTGTGGTGAGCTCCTATGAAGTTAGAGGTCAATTCACAGAGCTTCAGATGGTTTTTAAAAGAGGTTCAAAATGTATCTGCTAAGTCCTCTGGGTTTCAGAAAATAAGTAGTAAGCCTGACTAATTCAAGCCAAAAGGAATTTATTTAAAAGTCCCTCAGAAATTCATGGAATCATCCACTTTGGAGACCCGAGTATGGGAAGGGGCAGAGTTAAGTGAGCTCTGAGGGGACAGGCTCCCAAAAGATCAAGAATATTTCACTAGCAGAGAGCACTTTCCAGTGGTTCATTGGAGCTCGGTTCCCAGAATCTCTTCCATCTGTACATGACCAAAGTCTTAAAATTCCTGATAAATTCTCCAACCAGTAATGTGTAGCTCAGAGGGACAGCCCCAGGAAGATGCAGGAAGAGCATACCCTCTACTGGACAAAGAAGACAGTCTCACAAGAAACCAAACCTGGCCTAATGAAAATTATAATTTAAGAAGCATTCTACTAAGAAGTTACTCAACCTTCTCTCTAAGCACATTTCTTTTCAATGAACTAAGAGAAGTTAATAGCAATTTTTCATGCCTATATCTTATAAGCCGAGCAACCTCTTTAAAGATAATAATAACCAATATACTGACCATTGTTACTCTCTTATCTTATTTTAAAATGTTGTATCACTGTTTCTGTCATGTTTTCTCTTTAAAATAAATAAATTCTTATTGTGGTAAAAAAGAAATTATTCAATCTCTGATCAAACTTTTATTGGTCCAGGAGAACAAAATTCTTCCATATTTTAGGGAAAGGCACTCAGAAAGGAGAGGGATCACTGCGTTTTCCCCAGGGGAAGGGTGAAGAGTGAGTGAGGAGTTCTCCAAGGAAATTACACTTGCACCACGCGTCTCAGAGTGTTAACATTTTCTCATGTGCTTTTCTCATCTGTAATGTCCCTTTTCCTTTCCTTTCTGGCGAAACAACAGAGTTCCGGAAGTGGGGAGCATGGCTGAGCTGGTGAGAGTGGGGGGACAATGGCCACAAATGAGCCCGAAACACAATAGCGCGAAACAAAGAGCAGAGCATCAATTTAGAAAAATGTCAGGCGAGTCTGAAGTGACACTTGCAATTTCTATATTGCTGCAAGGTTTTATAGTCACTTCCTGTTTATTTCATAATTACAAAAAGAAAAGACAAATGAGAGGAAGAGGAGGATGAGGAAGAAGGTAAAAGTCACATCAGATGTCCATATGTTTCTCAGGTCTAGTGGCTTTCAGGGTATTGCCTTAGAGTTCCTTTCAATAAATTTTTAAAATATGTAATGAGATTGTATTGATCATGAATCGTAACTTCAGTAGGAACATCTGTAGGTCAAAGATGGACAAAAACCTCAAACAAGACTTGTGGTAGCATAATAGCTCATGGAGAGTTCTTTATTAGGCTCTATAAATAAAAAAAGAAACTATAATTACTTTCCTTTACAATGCGTTCTATTAAAGATACAGGACATCATTTCTCCAGATTCTTGGCAATGGAAGCGGCTCTTGGTTGCTGTTGCTCCTCTTTCATTTTAACCATTGTTACTAAAAGTAAGAAACTTTCACAAAAGTAAGACACTTTTTGTTCAACAATGTCGTTGGCAGTGTCTCCTCTATAAGTAATTTGCTATTGTTAATGAAGGTTGGAACAGAACAACACCAATTAAAGTTTTAAGAGGGGATCCAGCATGGGGGAGGTTCAGCCTGAACCCTGAGATGGACCTAGCTCACAGCGGCGTATTCCTAGGGTGGAAAACACGTTTTAAACAGAAGGGAAGCTTCCAGCCACCTTTCTTTCTTGAGCTTCAGCATCCACCTGCTGTTCCATTACATCGTAGTATTTAGAGGCGGAGACTTAGAGGCCTGGATCCGTGGATCTCGGATGTTACCCGGATGTTATCCTCACAGGGAGGGTGGGCAGGACCGCACTGACGTCACTAGCTTTGCATCGCGGTCTTGCCTTTTAATCTCCGCATTTTCAGCATTTGCTGTTAATGAGCACATCCTCTCTTCCATCAAGTGGAGCCCCTGCTCCAGAGTGCTCAGAACTAAGGATTACTTGTCACGCACACTCGTCTGGGCCCACCACTGACAGCAGGACTTTATAACAAGAATTTAACCTTTGAAAGGCTGTACTTCTAGGCTAGTTCCAGTCTCAGCATGTTTTAGCTGTGTGCTCGTGCGTAAATCTCAACCCTGGAAAGGTTCATCTTTCTTTCTCGCTCTTCTCAAGAAAATAAAATGACACTTCCGAAGCATCGGGGGTAGGGTAGGTCCGGCACCCACCCCCACTGCCTGGGACAGCAAGCACAGCAGAGCGCAGCAGGACGCCTCAGACCCCAGGACCTCCTCTCTGCCCGCACCCCTGGCAGCACGGACCCCATTCAAACCCATCCACGAAGCCAGTGGGGCCTCCCCCGCCTTCAGTGCAGAGCAATGAACCAACTGAGCAGAGCGCTTCCCTCCACCAGCCCCAACCCACCAACGTTCACACCTGTTCCTTTGTCGGGCTGCAGAGCAGAGCGGCAGTACCAGTCATTCTGTGGAGGGAACATCAGGGCCGGGAGGCTGCGAGAGGCGGGGGCGGGCCCATGGCGGGGCTGGCGGGAGGCTGCGGGATAGAAGCCGAGCTGCTACCCGGAGCCAACTCTGCCAGCTGAATGGCTCTGTTCCTTTGCAACAACTCTGAGAACAAGCGAGGCCCTCCCTCCCAAGAGCCTGCATTAGCTTTGTTGTCACAGGCACTACCAGCAATGTTCTGATTTTCCTGCATCTTTTAGGATCTCTCCGTCCTTACCCATTGGGGATTTTCTCTTTTCCCTGTCTTCTCTTCCAAGTCTCTTCCCTCCCCTTCCAACCTTCTGCAGCACCCCCTTTCTTCCCTTTCCTCCTCCCTAATCATTTTCTGTATGGAAGAATGGCAATGAAGGGGAGAAAACTCGGCAGGGGTTGGAATCGCTGAGACAAGGGGGAAAGAAATATTTGTGTATTATTCAACATTCTTCCAGATATACACAGGAAGCTACATTTTTCACTAAGTCCTTTCCTTATCTTAAAGCTATAGACATGAATTTATGTCATGAGGTTAAAAAGACTGAATTACATTTCCTCAGCTAACTGGGAAGATTCCTGGAGGCGCAAAGTCCCTGGGTATAGCAAGCTGCACATGTTGCATTTGGCTTCCTTGTCCTCTTTTTCTTTTCCACAGTGAACTCAAGCTAACAGGTTTGTCTCCTCATTGTGATACAGGGATGACTGAAAGTATACTCGGTATTGCTTGACAAAAGACCTCTGCCATAAAGGATGACAGTTCTGTCACTTGAGCACAATTCCCCAGGGCTGTCCAGAGGAGCTGGAGGAGGAATTAATGAGATATTTGTGAGCAGCAGTACTACCTGGTGGGTTCAGGGCAGACGCGTCTGGAGGGGGTCACTGCCCCCACCCCCAGAGATGAAGGGACTTTCCAGGTTTCCACAGAGCTTGGAGTGCTGGTCGGTGACCTTGTTCCTTGATAGCCAAGGTATCTGGGCTGAGGGAGGCTGGGTGGTCCGTTTATCCACACTGGTGCTACCATTTCTTGTGGCTTGAACCTGGAATGCCCCCCTCCCCTGGCCTTGTGAGCTCAGGGGCAGTGCTTTGGAAGGAGATTGGATCGAGAGGCATTACGGCTGACGTCCTCTCAGCAGGTGGAGCCTGATAGAGGCAGGTCACTGAGGCCATGACTGGAGAGGCTGCCCCACCCTTCTTAGCTCTGCCCTTCTTTCCCCACATCCTGGCCATGAGGACGTGAGCAGCGTTCCTCGCCTGTGCCCCTCTGCCCTGCCACTTCTGCCCTGGAGGTGGCTGTCATGGACTGCACTGGTGGTCAAAACAAACCTGACCTCCTACAAGTTGCTGTGTTGGTTGTTGTGTCTCCCTCACAAGAAAGTGACTGCAACAGATTTTGGTATGAACATTCCTTTAACTCCCTGATCATGTGGCTCATATTTTGGAGCTGTTTTGTGGGAAGCGTGTGGACAGGTTTGAAGATGCCGGTTACAGAAGCCCCAGAATGCTGACACCAAGCTTGCTGAGAGATTCTGACGAGAGCTCAGAAGCCCAGAGTGCTGCAGGAAGGGCAGTTGGCAAAGAGCAGCCTCAGAAAGCCTCACTTGAAGATGAGGATTCCATTAGCAGTTGGACTTGGGGTCGTGTGGCTGTGCTCTAGCAGCAGGCTGACCTCGTGTCCCAGGACTTCGTGAGAGACTGAGAATAAAGGCAGGGGACTGAGATGAAGGGGAGTGGAATAACTACTCTAGTGGAGAAAATCTCAAGGCATCCCGGTGCTCAAACTGTGGCATGGATACAATTGGGAGCCTTTGGGGAGAGCAACATTTAGAATCAAGAGCAAATGGCACAGCTGGGTGACGTTGAAAGTTTTGAGCTTAACCAGAAAGGAGGTTCATGTACAGATGACACTTGTAAAATCGGAGCCTGGGAAGTTGGGGCCTGCAAATATTAGGAAAGGAAACTCTGGTTGTCGAAAAGATTAGAATGAAAAAGAAGCCAAGTACTTTGCTTCAGGACAAGTACCTATATGGCACTGCAGAAATCTCTCAGTCTTACTCTTCAAAGCTTTAAGGGTGCAAAGCTGTAAAGTTTTCTTTAGAGAAGAGAGCCACGTGCTTCAGAAGGGCAGCCCAGGGCACTTGCCCTCAGAGACTCAGTTCATGGTACTGCATCATCCAGGCACTTGGGCGCCTCTGCAGCCATGAAGCAAGGGAGCTCAGGTGCTGCTTCAGCTGATGTCAGACCGTGGCATCCTCCATAACGTGTTGGGTGTATGGGCATGTAAATGGCCAATGTTGGGGGCCAAGCAGGTTTCCACACAAATTTCAGAGGAAAGCCCGGAAGGCCAGGCAGTGTGGCCCTGGGAACATGAGGGAACATCTGAAAATGATGCTGAAAGTTCAGTCTAGATTCCAGGAAGCTGGAGAAGACAGGAAGCTGGAGTAAAGCCATAGGAAGTGAGCAAACCACAAGAAGACCAAAGGCGTAAGGGCGGCAAAGGGCAAGTCCACAGGGGCAGGGCCACCCAGGCCCTTTGAAACTCCCATCTTGCTCCAAGTGCAAGAAAAGACTATACAGGACTTAACGCTTGCCCAACTGGCTTTCAGTCTTGCTCTGCTCCCATTCCTTGCTGTCTTACATCTCCCTTACAGGATGGGAACTTCTCCCCTTTGCTCTTTTATCCTATGTGCCCCACAGCTAAGAGTTGACCTTGAGCCTCAGATGACTTTGGAGTTCAACTTTTCAGCAATGCTAAGACTCTTAAGACTTTGGCAATGCTTAGAGATGGAATAAATTTACTTTTCATGAAGGGGTGTGTACAAGCCTCTGGGGGAGGACAATGGACTGTTGTGGCTTTCTATGGGAAGTCTTTCCACAGCCAGATGCTTGTGGATGGTGATTGGATTATGGGGATGCTGCAACTGGCTGCTGCTAGGAGGTCTGGGTGGAGGTGGCTAGGCGATGGCAAGATTCCTCTCCCGGACCCTCCCGTTTTTCTCTGCGTCCTGGCCAGCACAACATGCACAGGGTGCCTCTGCTCTGTGCCTTTCCATGCATTTCTGCCCTGGAGCTGGCTGGCTGAAACAGACCTCTCCTCCTTTAGGTTGTGAACATCAGCAATTGTGTCACAGTGACAAGGAGAGAACTGACGCACTGTTGGAACGTGTGTCTGAGGCACGAGGAGCCAGCATCAGTTTTCTACTGTTGCTATAACAAATTACCCAAACTGGATATTTTAGAGGAAGAGAATTGTATTCTCTTAGACAAAAGACCAAAATCGAGGAGTCGATAGGGTTGGCTTCTCCTGGAAGCTCCGAGGTGTGATCCCTGTTGTGTTTTCTGCTAGACTCTGGCTGCTCCTCATAGTTGCCAGCAGCCCTTGGCTGATGGGTGAGTCATTCCGAAGTCTGTCCCTGTCTTCCTGTCACCTTTTCTCTCCTCTTATGTGGACATGTGTTAGTGGGTTTCTAAGATCTATCCAGTTGCCTGAACGATCTCATTTCAAAATTTCCTTCTTTCTCTTTCTTTCTTTTCTCTTTCCTCTTTCTTTCTTTCTTTCTTTCTTTCTTTCTTTCTTTCTTTCTTTCTTTCCTCTCTCTTTCTTTCTTTCTTTCTTTCTTTCTTTCTTTCTTTCTTTCTTTCTTTCTTTCTTTTTTTTTTTTTTTGTAGAACAAAGGATTGAACTCAGGCCCTTGTACTTGCCAGGGAAGAGCTTACTCTACTGAACCATCTCCCCAGCCCCCTCAAGATTTCTTTTTCAGATAAGAAGCCCATTGTACTCACCAGTTCCAGTTGGGCACATCTATTGGAATGCTCTCACTGAACCCAGATTTCTTCCTGAAAAGAAAGTTAAAGATTCTGGCAAAAGGGTCAAAGCTGAGGCAAGCAGGGCATCTGGGCAGGAGCTCTTCTTGTCTACTGGCTAAGTGTGTTGGGGCAGTGAGCTAGGTTTCCAGAAGACTGAAGAAAATATCAGAGATGCTGTAGGACAAGTAGGATCTATTCGGGCAACAAATGCAAAAGGTAGAGACAGCTGAGACTTATACACAAAGGAGGGTCCACAGAAATGCATATGGGTCCAACGATATGGCTTGGCAAAATCACACGAAGGGTGCATACTCAGCAACAGAACCCTCAGGATGGGGCAGGGTGTGCACTGAACAACACCGCTGCTTCCCCAAATCATGAGGGATGTGGACCTACGAATGCTGTCACACAGAGTGTGCAGGATGGCCGGCTCAGGGAATCATGTCATAGCAAGTTACAGGGAAAGGTTCCACAGAGTCAGTCACATGACAGGGGCAGCAAGATCTCTCTGTCACTGTGTGACCAGCATTCCCAGCAAGAGCTGACTCAGCCGGTGGGCGGAAAGGCGGTTTCAGACGCCTCGCTGGTCCAGTTCCCACATCCTACGAACAGCTCTAAGCTGAACATTTTGGCCCCTGCCCTCTAACAATGCTCGCTTCACTGGGCAAGACTCATGGGAACACAAAAGGGGTTGTTCAGAGAGATGGTGCTCAACGCCCAGGCCTTCCTCAGGATGAAATAGAACCCTCAGCAGCCTCCTTACCATGGCGATCACAACTGAAGGCGAAAAGGAGGGATCTGATTTCCTGGGTTCCAGGGCACAGGCCCTAGCAGAGACTAGTCACTGGGGGCACTTGCTGCTATGATGTGATTCTTTCTCAGAGCAGAAGGCGATTTTCTTTCAGATGCATTCCTGGAGTTTTCCGTGATGTATGGAGCAGATTACGTCACATCCTATAAGTTTTTTCCAGTGGAGCTCATAGAAGGGTAGCTTTGTGCAAAGACTTCACAAATATCTGTTGTGGGTCACGCGAATCACTCAGGTCCCTCCAAGCATTTTGCACTGGGTTTTGTGATCCTCCTCTTCGGAATAAAAGCTTCCTTTGTTTCTCCATTAGGTTTCATGGGAACCGTATCAAGAAGAGTATTTAAGCTAAGAGTGGAAGTCTTAAGTATCTTGGTCTTCTCCTCAGCCTCTTAGCGCTGTAAAACCTGACTGTGTCTTCACAGAAAATGCATCTTGAGTTTAAAGGGCTTTCTTTCCTCCATCACCTAATGGAAGAAACAGGAGTTAACAAAGCAGAAACTCTAGCCTGGCTTGGAAGCCAGAGCAGGACGTAAGGCGGGTAGAAGGACAGAAACCACGCAGAGATGAAGGGGAGGAGAAACGGGCTTCGTGATTGAGAGCTTTCTTCCCAGCCCATGCACACAGCTTAACCTGATGGTGTCTAGCCCCTTTCCAGAGGGATTGCCCATTACGGCCCAGATGCTCCCAGGATTCTTCCGGTGTCTGAACCACCAAAGCCTCCAAGTGTCCAGCTCTCTATCCACCCACCTTCCCGACACCAGAGTGGCCAACCTTTGTGGCCTCCCCAACTGGACTGGCCTTTGTTGAGTAACACAGCTTCCTTCTGTGCCCTTTTGTGTGTTCTCTCTTCCTGCTACATGCTTGCCAGCAGCATTTGACTGCCTCATCTTTTACCAAGTGAGAGACAGGAAAGACAGCAGAAAAGGTACAGCCCTGGGAGTCCAGACAGACGTCCTGGTGCTAGTTCAACTCACATATTGTTACTTAGTAAGTCATTCTCTTTCTAAGCAAGAGCTTGCTTGCTGTCTCCCCTTTCCTCTGCCTTCCCTCTTTCTCTGAGAGCAACTGCTTCATAAGCATCCCACTTGCCCCAGATCCCTGCATCGGGGTCTGGTTCTAAGGAACAAGACCTCAAACACCATCCTATGGTGGTCAGGAGACAAAACTAGGATCACATTCACTGCTGAGATTCAAAGTTTCCCTATAGAGACAAGACATATAGGACCACTACATCCTTCTCCGTGTAACATCTGAAGGAGCAGAGAAAAATTCCTCTCCTGATCACCTACTAAACCTGAACAGCTGTGTGTACAGCGCCTGTGCCCAGCAGGGGAGAGGACTCTGAGTGCCAGGAGGGCAGTGTGGCTCCTTGTGGCCTGTGGGACGCATAGTTCCGTGGAGCCCCTTTCCCAAGGCTGGAACGTCACGGCCTGTGACAGCTGTAGGGCTCCCTCCTCAAGGAATGTTCTTCCGTGGCTTTTAAGCCTGCAATTCCACAACCATTGTGATCCGCGCAAGCTGAGCTTTCTTGGAAGCGATTGTTTATGGGAGCATCTGGTCTGTGAATGGAAGCCCTGAGCGCTTTTCCGCCTCCTCCATCCAGTCGACAGGAAGTGAATTCCTCAAAACGCTGCCCTTCTTTCTTCCTGGGAGCAGGAGAACTGCTTCAGTACTTAACTCTGCATGTGCTTGCTGCACAAGGTGGTTCGTGGAGCCCTGGCCTGGCAGGAGGGGCTGTGAAGCACGAATGGTAGGACTTCTTCCTAATGGAAAGTCTCCAATATCTCAGTTCGCAAGAAAACACTGACATATTATCTTAAACAACCATTCCTAATTAAGCAGACTGCACTCCCAACTACTGCATCCTCTGCTGGTCCCTTTCTCCTTCTCTCCTTCCCTGTTCCTCCTTTCCTTTCTTCCATTGTTCTCACTTTCTTCATCCCCACAACCTTTCCTTCTGCTTTCATTTAGCAGATCTGAACATCCATCCTCTCTTACACAGTCACACCACATTTTGGCATGCATATGGACTTTACCATCTGATAACCTTGTTTTCTTGTTTTAGAAAAACCCAAGTGGGGAAGTGGAAATAAGCATGGACCGAGGCCCTTCATGCCAAGTACATCTCCAACCTTTTTGTTTTTTATTTTCAGCCAAGTCCTCACTAAGTCACTGAGTTGCCAAGGCTGGGCTCACACTTCCGGTCCTCTGCCTCAGCTTCCTGGAGCCCCAAGCCTACAGTAATGTGCTGCGATGCCCAGGTCATTTGGTACCGCCTCTGCAACAGATGCCGGCAGTAAGCATCCATTCATATTCTTTTTCTCTTATGCAGCTCTTCTTTGCAAACACCATAGTTACTCTGATGGATACCCGTGAAAGTGTAGCGCAGCCCTCTGCTCCTCTTGCTGTTGCCAATCATGGGGGTCACTCTGGGTGCGCGATGCCTTTGGCACGGGTTACAATGAAGACCACGCAAATACGAGCGCGTTTGTCTGACGGGAGACCTCAGCAAGCGGCAGCCTCATAACCTTTCGTTTTCTTCCACTTCAAGATGCAAAGAAAATAGGAGATCCTTTGTGCTTCCGTTTTGGGATCTATGATAAACCTCGCATCCTTCCTCGCACATGTCACATGCTAACCCGGGTGCCTCTCGCCTGCGCGTGACTCTCCTTTGGGCAGGAGACAAAGGTCACCTTCCTTCTGCGGAGCTGGTCATGCACAGAACACACTGTGATTCCTTTTCCACAGCCTGCCATGCCCAGACCCCATCCCTTCCCTGTGCGAACGACCCGCCTCCCTACTTGCTGTTATGCCTCTTTTAGTTTTCTCTTCTCTTCATTTACGACTCAAGTTTCTCATATAAGAGAAGCTGTGAGATGTTTGATCTTGTGTGGCGACTTTTTTCACTCAACATTTTGATCTCAAGATGCAGCCGGGATTCTCGTTAGTCCGTTTTGAGTCCCTAGTATAGAAAAAAATATGTTTGCCTTTTTGTAATAAGTTAGTTAGCACACCTCTAGCTATTCTTGGCAAAGTCAAGAAAGCTTTGCAGACTGTGTGCTCAGAGAAAGCAGCGAAGCTGGATGCCAGGCGGGTGAGAGGCCCGGGCCGGAGGGAGACATGGGGCCAGGGCGGCAGCGGCGCAGCGAGCACCCTGTGGCCGCTCCTGGAACGCTAGCTGCCTCTGATTTGGTGACAGCAATTCAAACTCTCTCTCTATTGCTACAAAAGTGCCCCATGTACAAATAGGGACTTTCTAACTCTGACTTTTTTTTCAATGAACCCTTTCTCATTTTGGGCTCTGAAAACTATTTAAGGACAGGAAAGAGAAGAACTGATATTCTCTATATCTTGTTGCCTTGTACAGAGGAGATACTACTTTTTGTTGGAGGCAGGGTGTCACTCTCAAGAAAAAATACCATCTTGGATAAAACCTAAGTTTATTTGAATTAGAGTTCTTTGAAATTTTGAAAAGAACTGAGGCTTCGCTGCCTTAATCTTTCTTGATTCTTTTTTTTTTTTAATTTGGATTTTAGTAAGGGTCTACACATCTGCAGGGTCTACAGGGTCTCACTACCAGATTGGACTCATAGTGATCCTCCTGTTTTCAGCCTCCCAAGAGCTGGGATTACAGTCTTGTGCTGTGCCACCATACCCAGTCTCTACTGTCATCTCATCGCACCACGGGGGTGGGGCGTGCACGCAGGCCCACTGAGTCTTCCTAAGCTGGAGCCTTAATCTGCTGAGCTATTTGGCCATCCTCTTTCCTGATTCTTGAGAGGCTCACTGTGGCTCCAAACACTCCCTCTGCCTCTGAGGTTTCTTGTGTCCATCTTTCCTCTCTTATTTTCTCAGCCTAACTCTTTTCTCCTGTCCAGGTTCACTTGTCTTCTAGGCCATATTCCTGCAACTCAAGCTCAGAGTCCTAGAATGAAACCAATGAGACAGGAGACCTTCTTATTCTGGCTCATCTTTCTGAGTCAGCAAGTCATTGTCTGTCAAGATTCTGAAGTGATCATCTACAGAATAGGGACTCCACCCAGCACAGTCGGTGGTGACCTGGGGAGGGAATACCAGGGCAGCTTGATCACATGCCTCTCCATGAGCTCACAGATGAGGTGGCTTCTCTGAGCTGTGGTGGGACAGTCACTGCCAAAGAGACACACACTGTATGTGCCTGTCTTCCTTTTCCTCTCCCACAAGCCTGCTGTGTCTCTTATGAATTAAAAATGAGCAGAGAAAATATTCACTATTGAGCATATGTTCACGGGGCAGGAGCAAGGCACTACCTAAGCATGAAATTTAGATTACTCTCTGAGAAGAAAGCTAGGAAAAAAATCAACATGTGGGAAATGAAATCAGCCATCTGTAGGAAAACCTACCCCAAATGATAAGCAGCTGATCTTCCAGGTTCAATGGCTTGGGTGCCACTGATCTCGGGGGAGTGTGGTGGCTCAGCAGACTAAAGCCACTCTCTCTTCATCTCTCATGTGAGAAAGGAACATGCTAATGGAAACAGATAGCCTGCTTGGAGAAAGGAAAACAGAAACCCAGTGGGTGAAGCTTGGAAAAGAATGCTCAGCACCTCTCCTTCCAGGAGGGAAGAGCCCTGCCTGTAGGCATGAAAGTTCTGATCTCGAGTCTCGTTGTCTCCACCTCGATTCCCACCCAGTCTTCACCCTGCTGTGTCTGCCTTCATTTCCCAGCACTCTGGCAGATATTTTGTCTAAAGGAGTCAGTGACTGAACCTACTCCAGCCACCAAAATTCTCAGACACTGTCTAAACTCTAAAGAATAGCTCTAAAAGATTCAGCTGGAAAAAGCTTCTGGAAATTTATTACCCTGAAGTGTTGAACATCCTTTCTGGTACTTGAAATCAACTCATTCAAGTCTACTCCTCCAACCACCATGGCAGCTTTTAAACATGGCTCTTCTCTCATTCCATTGCTTTTGTCACTCCCCAAAATACTACAGTACTTATCCCACAGCTGACTGACATCCTTATTCTAGTGACCCCTAAAATTGCATAATGGCATTAGAGTTCATAATAGACACATTCTTCCCCAGTCTCTCTCTCTATTCAAGCACCAGCTCTCATGAGGAGCAGGCAAAAGAGCTGCGACAAGAAGTTTGCTGATTCCTGTGGTGTAAATATACTGACCACGGCTGATTGCTGCCATGAACTGGGCATCCAGCAGCTCACGAGATTCCCAAACACTTTGCAAGTGGCTCTTCGGCACCGATGTGAACCAGCTCTAGCACGATCTCGAGTCGCCTGAAAGTGGCCTCCTGAGGTCACACCATTATTTCCAATTCTGTGTCACCGTGTCGGTGCGACCTCACTGCTCTCACTCACTGCTTTATTCTGGACATCTAGGACTATGTTGGCACTTGGTACAAAATATTGTGCAATAAGAGAGTCATAGTGACCAACATCTGATCCTTTTGGGGAGCTACTTAGTCTTTTAGGTCATGAATTAGAACTCTGACTCTCAGCTCACGCTCCTTCACAGGAGCAATGTGGTTCTGATGATTGATCCTGTTGACTTCTGAACCTGGAGGCTAAGTACCCAGATGAGACTGTGGGATCCCTCAAGAGCCTGCACAGTCACATGTCACCTACTCCTGTAATTCTTTATAAAATGTGCTAAAGGCAATACATGTTCTCATGTTTGCTAAAGTGCTGGAACATAGACGGGAGATCATGTAAAATCCCTGAGATAGGCTGGGCTACCCACCGAGATGCCTGTAGAGCAGAAACTCAGGCAGTTCAAGAAAGTCTCTCCACAGATTTCCGCGTGGGCAGTGATGAAGGTGGTGGCCTTTGCAGACTCCGTTACCCTTTGTGTAGCAGCCATATGATGCTTATTATGATATGGAACTTGCATTGTGAGGAAAGAGAATGACGTATGTGATAGAGCTGATGCTCAATGGTCATTCGGGAAAAAGCGGCTTGCATTACCAAAGATATAGTGTGTGGAATTTGTTCTGCCTTCTAGCAGACCTAGATGTTTTTTTGCTATATTTTAGTACAAGGTCTAGAGGGTCTCACTACGTAGAACACACTCCTAGTGATCTGCTTGTGTTGAGTCTCCCAAGTTCTGGGATTACAGGCGCGCACTACCACGCTCAGTCTCAATTGCTGTCTCAGTGAGCCCTGGAGGTGGGGCTGGAATGGCAGCCTGGGGATCGAACCCCCAGCCCCTGCATCTGCCTAAGCACGTGCTTTAATCCACTGAGTTACTTTGCTGGCCCAGAAATGTACTCTTGATTCACACTCATAGGGCATCGGTAACCTTTGCAAACACAATAGGCATGAACTGACCCTTTACTGATTAAAGGAGTGAATGAATAGCCATGAAGGGAGGCGTTGGGGGGTTCAGGGAGCTGTCCTACCTAAGGAAGAATGAGATGCTGTTGCTGGTGAATAAAGACTGTCAAAGGGACATCTTGAGCTAGCAGTGAGGATGTCCCATGAGGACCTTTATTGGAGGTACCTGGTGCTCTAGCTGCCAGGAAACAGGACATTAAGTGGTCTTTTGTTCCACAACCTGGCATGGGTTTCCCCAGTAGTGACAGTGCCGAAGCCTGTGAGCTGGCTGTTTTGTGTGCAGCTGAGGCTCTTGCTGGGGGGAGGAGGGTGGCTGGCGTGCTGTGCTTTGGGGACCTCTAGCAGGCAAAGGCTGGCTTCTCTTCCTTGGCAGCACCTAGGTTTCTTTCCAGCTCTCAAATCGGACTTCATGTAATCCTGGGGCTGGGCAACTGGCCTTGTAAGACAGAAGCTCAGACATTAAGATCTCCAAGAGGATCCCAGAATAAGAAACATTCAGAAGCCGTAGTTAAAAAGTACTTTACTTCCATCCCTGAGATGATAAAGCCATCTAGCTACTTTTATGCTGCCTAGAAAATTCCTCAAGGGATTAATTTATGTTTCTGCCAAGGAAGTCTTGAGATTTGTGTGTGGCTAATCCTACTGGCCTCATGAACAGACTCAAATACAGCGGTGGACAACAGCAGGGCCCCTGTAAGGCCTCCCGGAATCTGAGCAGCTCAGCCTGGAGCCGGAGCCATCACCCCAGCTCTGCAGGGTCTCATTCTGGGAAGCTAAGCCCTGCTTGATGACTTACGGTGACAGCTGGCTGAGACAGCTGCCATCTTCAAAGGTTGAGTTCCTCCCTCCAAGTGACAGAGAAGACAGAGTCCCCCTTTGCCCTCAGCCTCTCCAAGACACCCCAAATTGTTCCACCTAGTGCTGAATCCTAATGATCTCACAGTGAGTTTCTGCTTTTATGCTAATCATGACATCTGAGAAGCTGCTGGAGCACAGCCAGGCCTCCCTGGCTGAGACTCATGCGTCGTGGGGCATAGAATTGTTCAAACTGCTTTATGGAGTCATAAGTGCTGCACAATAAGCTTCACTCACTTAAAGCTTACAACTCCGTAAGCATCGAGCTAGGGGTGCGCCTACGAAGGTATCAGCACCTAAAGTGAACGAGCATCTCCATCTTTAATTCATCTCTCCCTCCAGCCTCTCCCTAGAAACCACTGATGGTCACTATACTGTCATTGGTAATTTATTTAAAAAATACATGTAATCATATAGCATGCACTAGTTTTTCTATGGCTTCTTTTGCTTATTGTCAAACTTTGGTGATTAAACTATTTTCCTTCAGGTCTTTATTGTTCTATTCCTTTTTAATTTCTGAGTAGCCCATTGCATACATAGACTATGAATATTATATATATAAGGATTAAATAATGTATTTTACATTTTTCAATGTATTTTTGCCCATTCATAAGTCAGTAGACACTTGTTATTTTGCTGACTTTGGCTATCAGAAATCTGCAAAATTTGTGTACCAAGTAGACCTGTATTAGCTGTTGTCTAATATCTGGAAATAGAATATCAGTGAAACAGCTTTATATATTTGTCTTTATAACAAGCAGCCAAATTGTTTTCCAAAGTAATATACGTGGTTTAATCTGCACAGCGATCTCTAACTCCTGATGTGGAAAGTGTTTTATTCTGATGGATAGTCAAAAATATCCAGAGTTTTAAATTTTGAGTTCTAAAAACTACTGCTACTGGGAACTTCCAACTCAACTTTCCATGATTTTGTTGGTCATTCAGGTATCTTTTTTGTGCAATAGCTGCTCAAATCTTTCATTCAAGTCCAAAACTCCATTGTTCGTTTTCTTTTAATGTAGCTGCAAGAGCCTTTTATGTATTCTGTGATGTAAGTTCTTTGCCGGATATGAGTTGCAAATATTTTCTTCTGATTCATGGGTGCCTTTCATTTTCTTAATTGTGCCTGTGTTGGTTTTCAATTGCTCCATTACAGATTACCACAAACCTTCTGACCTGAAAGAACAGCACGTATTACACTCAGTTCTCTAAGTCATGAGCCTGGTATCGCCAAGCCGGGTGACCACAAAGGAACAAGCAGGAGAGCAGTCAGCTTCCTTTATGAGGCTCTGAGGATGCCTCTGCTTCTAAACTCCTTAGGGCTGTTGGTAGAATTCAGTTCCTCAGAGTTGTAGGAGGAAAGTCCCCCCTCCCCGCTCTTCCACTTTCTAGGTAGCAAAGTTAACTTCTCCTGCATTTGCAGTCTCTGTGGGTTTCACTTTTCTCTTCACCTTCAGCTTTCGAGGGCTGGTGTGCCTGCTGTCCTAGATGCACAATCCAGAGTGATCAGCCCATTTCAAGGCTGCTAATTAGTAGTGTACATTACATCTGCAAAGTCCCTTTCTGTCATGTAAGGTATCATGCCCACAATTTGGGCATGGAATCCTTTCAGAGTGGAGAAGGGTTATAATGAGGCTTATAAAATAATCAAAATAATTCTATCATAGTTTCAAAGGGAAAAAGGTGTTAATTCCAATTAGATCCAATCTCATTTTTCTTGGTTTGTTATTTTGTATTCTTGAGAATCATTTTCTACCTCAAGGTTGTACCCAAGGTATTTTTCTTATGCCTTGTTCTAGAAGTTGTATAGTTTTACATTTGAACTGATATATATATATATATATATATATATATATATATATATATATATCTGACTCACCCCAAGGGCAGTTTTGGGTGAGGTGTGAGTTTGAGAGTTGGGTTTGCTGTCCTCCATATCTATATGAAGTGGCTTGAACATCATTGTTTGTTTGTTTGTTTTCTTTTATTTATTTGTTACAGGGTCTCACTACACAGCTCAGACTCATAGTGACCCTTGTCTCAGCCTCTCCAGCATTGGGGTTATAGGCATGTGCCACCTCACAAGGTTTCAGTTGCCAGCACAGTGCCCAGGGTGTGACCAGCATGGCACGTAGTACCTGGGATTGAACCCGGGTCCTTGCCCTTGCTAGGTAGGCACTTAGATTGCTGGGCTATCTTCCTAGCACTCGAGTATCATTTGTTGGAAATGCTTTCACTGTCCTCTTGACCTGAATTGGGTTGTTTATCTGATTTATGACAGTCCTTATATCTACAATGCATCAGACATTTATTACATATGTTTTTGAAAGTTTTGTTTTTCCCGTGACTTTCCATTTTCTCCATGGTCTTTCTCAAAGATCTTTCACAGAACACAGTATAGCCTGTGTCTTTCATGACTTATGCATTTTGCATCTGAGCTAAGAAATCTGTGCCTAGCCCAAGGCAACAAAGATGTATCCTGTGTTGTTAAAAAAAATGTTTTAGGTTTGTAAGTTTGATGTTTAGGCCTACAGTTCACATTAAATTAACTTTTAGTTTAATGCAAAGCATATACTCAGTTACTCTGCATGTCTTTGCCTCTGTCTGTCTGTCTGTCTGTCTGTCTGTCTGTCTGTCTCTCAGATATAAAACCACTCTAAGAATCATTCATTGGAAAGATTATCATTTCTAATTTGGTTATATTAGCTGCCTTGTCGAAAGTCAATTGACCATTCACATGTGGTCCTGTTTTTGGACAGTTCTTTGTTCCTTTAATTAATGTCCTTATGGCAGTAGCTTGATATTAATCTTAAATCTAGGAACTATGACTCTTTTAACTTTATTCTTCTTTATTAAAACTGTTCAAGTTATTTTAGTTCTTTTGATTTTCCATATTAATTATAGTATACTCACATCAGTATGATTGGAATGACATTGAATTCTTAGATCAGTTATAAAACAACTGATTTCTCAAGAATATTAATATTTCTCCAAGCAATTAATGGTGGTATATTTTTTTAAAGATTTCTTTCAGGAATATGCTGTAGATTTTGACATAAAATTTTGGTACAATTTATCTAAATAGTTCCTAAGTTCTGTGTTTTACAAATGGTACTGGTTTTCATTTTAGATTCCCGATTTCTCTGGCAAAGCAGATGGACATTAGATCTTCTGTAGATTCTTTGGGG
Organism: Octodon degus; assembly: GCF_000260255.1. Lineage (NCBI taxonomy): Eukaryota > Metazoa > Chordata > Mammalia > Rodentia > Octodontidae > Octodon > Octodon degus. The sequence goes on from NW_004524618.1 coordinate 4,954,184, forward strand.
TGCCTCTTTCAGAGCATTCCCTGCACCTCTGACACCCTGTGTCACGGACTCCCGCCAGCTCACCTGCTCCAGGCGCTGACCCCACTCTGCTCAGCTTGCTCCTGGGCCTACTGTGGCTGCAGGTTTTGTGCTACAGTCAGGGATTTGTCCCCTAACAGAAGGTAGGCCAAGACTGGGACTTAATTTTTCTTCTGGAAAATTTTGTTTAGTCTTCTGTTCAACACTGAAAATCCTGCCATAACCACAGGTATTCATGAATGGAGAACCAGTCCATTCCCGTTACTTCATCACAGTAGAAATGGAGATCATTTTCACAGTTCATTCATGCAGATATCTAGTAATAAATGATTACGTTGTTCTCTGTCTCTTTTGCTGTCTCCCTTTAACTGAAATACGAAAATGAAGATCTTCTAAGTGTGCCATGCCACACTGCAGCAGTGTATCTGTAAGATAGATACATAGGAGTGTAACTGTGAATGAACACTTTAAATTCTTAGTAGATATTGACAAATCACTGTAGAATTTATAACTGCATGGACATCACATAGGGAAACATTTCCTAGCTTAGCACAGAGGTTGGCAGATGTTTGATTAATGGAGTAAACAGATTCTAGGAACTGAAATATAAATGGCATCCCTACATTTGGAAAGAGGATCCATCTCACTTGTAGCACTCAGGTAAAGATAACATTTCTCCCTGAAGTTAGCAATATCATGGGATGCCCTCCTATAAACACTAGCCTTTGTCATGTCTTAGCAAGGATTATCCATGAAAGAAAGAAAGACAAAAACGGACAGACAGAATTGAACTCACACAGTCTAAAGAAATGGCAGCCCCGTTTCCCCCATCACTGCTAACCGCTATCCGAGTCCAATGCTAACCACAGCCAGCAGCTCCCTCAAGCTTCCAGGTTGCTGCCAAGCCTTGGCGCTCCACGCAATGCCACTATCTCTTTCTGCATTCCAAGAACCTACTTGCCACTGGCAGCGCCCAGCCCAGGTGATGGATTGCCTGAGCTGCTTCCAGCAGCACAGAATCGGCGGAGCAAAAACAAAACCAAGTTCTCGGCCAAATTCTCAGCTTACTTCTTAATTACCCCATTAAATCTTGAGCAGGACGGGGGTGAGCTTGCTCTGTTCCGGCTAACCAGCCGCCAAGAGGAAGGAAACCTGTGAGAATTTAGAAATTGAGTCTCATCTTGGATTAGGGAGATTGGGGTTCTTTCCACCTACTGGTTTTTAAGTTTCTTTTTTGCTTTGATATGCCAATCCCAGGAGAACTCAGGCAAGTTTAAACTAATGATTTACAATGTAGGCAGAGTCCTCAACTTATGTGCTAAACATAATTGTCAGATATTCTTATTTAGACTGGGACATCATATATATACATATATATTTTTTCTTTTTTCTTCTTTCTGAAGCCTTTTTGTGCAACAACATTTGTTTCCGTGTTTCATACATTTCAAAGAAGCTCAGAAACCAACACCAGAGAATCTCGATTGGAGAGACTGCTGGTGAAATATACACAGGCTCCATATTGGTGACTCAGTATGCCTACTTTCAAATCCCAGATTCACACCTCATGCAGATGAAACCTTGCTTAGCCTTCGTGTCCCATTTCTTTGTGTATCAACTAGAAATAATAATCTATTGTTTATGAGGTTATGCTTACATTACTCATGTTGAGTATGGAAATAAACTATCTATTACAAACTATTATTGTTGTGGTTATTGACACTTTCATAACCAGAAATGGAGACATTTCAGAGAGTGACTCCAGGAATGGAAGGGGATAGATTCATTACTAAATTAACCAAACATTTTCTTTTCTTTTTTTTTTTTATTCACAAATACTTATTGACAATATTATGTGCAAGTCATCTAGCAAAAGGGGGCAGTATCTGCCACAATCGTTTCTCAGTGTTTTTCAGTTGCAACACCTTTGAATTATCTAAGTTGCAAATGTGTTTTTCCCTATTTCTAAAACCATATACATATACACATATAAGACTCAAAAGCTACAACTCTTGTTGCATAGGTCTTGCTTTACCTTGGTCTTAACCATCCAGCAGAAAAGTATAAAAATGAAGTATAAGAAGTAAAGCCATTCTTTTATGTTGAGCTGTAGGGGACTCAAGTCAACAATTTCTGACATTGCCAGTGAAGCGGAAGACCCAATACTATTATGGACAACTGGACTCTTTTGGAATATTTTGCTGAGCTAACACACCTACAATATTCAAATAATGGAACTAAACAAGAAAAAGGGATACAGATGAATGTCCATTTTGTATCTGTGTATTCAAAGTGGTTAGGATAGATATACAGTTATATTCTCTTAATGAACAGAGGGATTTGTTCTAATAGTGTTTGTAAATAGGATATCATGTCCGCATCTGTATAGCAATTAACCACTAGGAAGAATGTATGCAATGTGTTAATTATTGAAACTGTCCTACCAATTTGATTTGAAACTGTCTCATTGCAATTTGTTTCTCAATAAAATTATGGAAAATAACCAAATTTTTTAAAGATAATTATGTCCTCAGTATTATGTTAGCTTATGATTCCTGGTTTTGTGGAGTCCACTGTCTATTTAAAATTTAGTAGATAAGGTATGCGGATGCTTAATGAACAAATCAGAAGAATGTCAGTTACTATCATGGTTAATAATTGACAATTCAATAATTGAACTCCTAAAATATCACCAAGGAAGCCAAGATTAGGTAAATAACGGAGCGGGGCTGGAGTTCCATCCTGTTCTTGGTCTTGCGCAATGTACTCTTAATTGCTCCTGGAAGGAGTACAGAGGGCATGTGCCAGCTCCTGCCATGGACCTGGGCCTGCTCCAGTCCATCGAGTGCCTTTAAAGTTCAGTGCTTGTCTTTCCTACCCATGTTAAATACACATACAGCTTAGCAAAGACCACGTGAGAAAACTCATGCATATTTTACATATGTTTCTTTCTCTCATCTTACTGTGCTCATTGACCCCTTTCTCAGGTTAAACTGAGCTGCCTGCGCTTCCCAGGATAAGTTCCAGGCTAGCTACCACAAATCCTGTCTCAGAGGAAGGCATTCTGCTTGTGTCTAAAGTCTCCTAGTATCTTGTTTGTGTCTTTCTTACGGTAGCCACAGATTTGAAACAGAAATGCCAGAGTGCATCCTCGGAATGACCACGTGCAGACATGAAGCAGATATGCAAGTGCACTCCTGTAATTCAGTTATCCAGAGGCAAAGAGGCCTAATGGGAAAGCATTTGATTTCTTGAGTTAAGCAGACGTTGGCTTAAGTCTTGTTCTGCCACTTCATTCCTTATGACCTTCGGCAAATGACTTACCCTTGCAAAGTCAGTTTTGCCAGCTACAAATTCCTCTGGGATTGTTGTGAGGTAATAGTGAAACAATGTGTGTGAAGGCTCAGTACGAGGCTCACGGCGAGTGGTGTACAGGGACTTCTCCATGACTGTCCTCGTAAATGCTGTGAATGCAAAATCCCTATGTGATTTATTTTCTGTCAGGAGGATGATTGTTAATCTAGAAGTAAATACAGGAGTGGCACTTAAAAATGCTTTGATGGGTGAAAGAAAAAAATGTGATTTCTGGTAATGCATGTTCCAGACTATAAAATTATGAGTTCATGGTAGACTGAAATATGGAATAAAATAGATGGAGACATATTTTAGAGAACTGGGGAGAACAGTGTTGGGCCTTCAATATGGAGAGGATATGAGGAGATACAGAAAAATGGCAAGAATAATACAGACAATGAATTTTGCTTTATGAAGGAAAGATTGAGAGGCTTGGAATGTCCTTACATCTGTGGCAAGGATGTGGCTAAATAGAGCCAATCATATCTTATTTAACCATGCAAAACTCTCCTTCTCTTGACCAAGGAAATAACCCAAGAGTAAAAACAAAAACAAAAACAAACAGCAAAAACAAAGATAGAAGCAGAATAACACACAACAATGCATATGGTACAGAATTTCAAAACAAGAACAGAAAATTAACAATGGTTTTTATATTACTTATTTTTATTATCAAATCTTTTGCTCAGATTAATGTGTATAGGTAATCAATATTGGTCAAATAATTAAGTGTTTACACTTGCTTTTAGTAAATGTTAATTGTTGTTGTCCTTTTTTACTTTTCATTTTTTCAATTTATTTTAAAGAGAGTATAGGGCTGAGAAGATAGCTCAGTAGAATAAGCGCTTGCCCAACAAGCGCAGGGTCCTGAATTCAATCCCCGTAACTCAAAAATAAATAAATAAATAAAGTATGAAATATTTTGAAGTATACAAGTAGGATACAAAATTCCAAATCTTTGATATGCAACATAAAAATAAATCCATAAATAACCCCAAGCGCACCAGCAGTTCCAACTTCCATGTGACTTGATGAAAACGTGAATTTATGGGAACACATCTTCGTCCTCTTACGAAAGCATCTCCTCCATTGTACTTTGTTAAGAATGTTTCCCATGGCATGTAAAACCTGGATCGGACATAAAGTGGATGGAGTCCCGGGCTGGGTCCGTCACTCACCCCGCAGGTGACCGGCTGATCACCTGTCTCTCTACACCTTGTTCATTTACAGCTGGAAGGAAAGAACAATAGCTGGCCAACGTGCACCGAAAGATTTGGGGACATTCAGGTCTCATGCGCTTGGAAAAGTTCAACACCACATGCCATTTGAGATGACAGTTAGGGGGCTGGTAGCAGTGCATCATTCAGCGAGCAGAGGCAACTGATGCTGTGGTGAGAATCTGTTACAGAGCTAATGCTTAGGAGATAGCTGCTCGTGCCGTGCCTTCAACCGTACTTTAGGGCGATTCTCAGGCTAAAAGCCTGACACTGAGTCTGTCTCTCTGTCTGGATGTTTCACTGCAGAAATGTCCCTTGTGGACATGTCACGTCTCCTTAAAACTATCACGGATAAGAGCATTAGGAACATGGCCGTTATGGTACATAAATGAGGTTCATAATCCTTTCACATCCCTCTCATTAAGTGGTGGGACTATTGGTCCTCCCCTTTATCTGAGCTGGCTTGTGACTATTTTAACCGGGAAGTAGTACTGTGCTACAGTGCCTCTGCAGTGCGCAGCACCGAACAGGAGCTGGTCGCTCTGGCAACTCTTGCCTCTTGGAGGCCTGATCTCTGTGTAACAACTGTTCAGCTGCAGAGCTCAGACAAAGAGGTCTAGATTTAAGCAGTGATGGGCCCCTGCTGTGTCCAGCCTTCTTTAACTCTACCAAGGCTCCATGTGAATAAATAAATGTGTCTTGGATGCTACAGACCAGTGCAGTTAACAAGTGAACACCGCCAAGGGGCCACTGTCAAGACCAGGTAGAGCAGCACACTATTATGGTTGTGTTCAGTTGTCCCCCGCACAGCCTCATGCAGTCATGGGGTGGCTTCGGGAGTTTGTGATGATTCTTGATCCAATGCTGGGATTGCAGGGCTGAACACTACACCCTGGCCCCCAGGCGGGAATTTGCATTATAGTGTAAGGTGAAGAGAGAGGCTAACTAGCTGCCTGCACTGCTGCGACTCCCTTTGCTTTCTGCTCTTTCTGCCCCCATGAGTGGCTGCCCTCTGCCATGTGTCACTATGCCTTGGAGCCAGATGAGTATGGACTGAAACCTCCACAAACTGTGAGCTAAAAAACCCTTTCCTTCCTTAATTCTGGGTGTTGGATATTTTGATCCAGCAATGAGAGAAGAGTAACTGAGACAAAGATCTTCCTAGCTATCTCAAAACCCCTAATCTATCAAAAACAACAACAACAACAACAACAACAAAACAATGAAATCAGATAAAAAGATGAATGTTTTAATCCACTAGGTTTTCAGGTATGTCTTTAAACTCAGCCCAACTTTTATGAACAAGGTGCATACATGGACTGTCACATGGCAGAACTGGGTAAATGATGTATAGAAAGCCTCCTGCCTGTGTAGATTCTGTCATTAGTAACGGGGGCTATCAACAGAAAGTTCATTCATGCAGCTGTAAGTGTAAGACTGATTCATTAGTGCTAAGTATCATGTAGAGTCATAAAAGGAGGAAGCATGTTGCGTAGTTCTAAATTCATCCTGTATCAGTTTCTAACAATTTCTCACTAAGTTTAAACAGGTTATGTCACAGTTAAATATCATCTCATATTTCTAGTGTAATTTCTTGCCCAGAATCCATTTCCAGGGAAAGTAGTGCATATTTCTTCAAAAACACTTGATCCTGGATGTTTACTCTCTTACCATAGTCTGTACCTCAGAAGCTGCACTCATTTTAATTAATTAAGCCTCACAGTGCCTCTGTAATTGGCAGAAAAAGAACAACAAAGAATCATCCTACCCACCGCTGAACCATAGTCACCTCTAGGGTTGCACACAACAGCTGTTTAGCAGCTGTAGGGGAATCCTGAACTATCATTCTGGGTACCCGTTCTAAGGAGGATAACTTATCTGATTGCAATTGCAAAGGAAATTCGAGCAGACAGGATGCAATTACCTGAGCTGGGGCTCAGCCAGCTCACTGGGGCTAAGCGGCAAGCAGCTTGAGCTGCAGAGCTTCCCTTCTGCATATTTCACAGATTCCTGGGCTACCGGGTGTCCTGTGTGGACAGTAATCAGAGGCTGAGCAAGTCTTGGCCCTGAATGTCCCTTACACCTGCCCGGAATGCACTTCTTTCTGCACGAGATGGCCATTCCATCAGAGCCATTGGGGAGCAGAGGCTCCTGTAGACCCAAACCGTGAACAAGGACAGTCAAGGTGAAGCTACTTGAGATTGCACCTCCAGACCACTCATCTCAAGAGTTCAGGGAGCACTGCTTTAGCTTCTAGGATAGAGTAAGGAAAATGTCACAAGTGGGTGCATGAAGCTAGTGTATTCTACACTGATAGTACATAGAAGATATTGTGAGCATTTTAATGGGTCAGAAGTCTGAGAGATAAGGAATATCTGGCTTTAAGTTCAAAGCACAGAGGCTCACGGATTTGTTTAAAAGTTAAAACAAGGGATCAGATATAGTGGTATTAATGCTGACATGGTGGAACATTTTTGTGTGGTAACAGATACGAAAAAGGACTAGTATCTCTATCTCCTAGCCTGGAAAATAAGACTTTTAGATGCCATAAATGCTAATAACCCTCCCAGCCTAATATCCTCTCAGTCTATGGATCTATGGAGCCATTGTTGGTTTTTATCTATCATCTTTTCCTTTTTTGCTTGTTTTTTTGTCTTTTCCTAAACATCATTCTGTTTATTGGAAATTAATGCAAATTTTTTACATTCATCAACAGGGGATATGTGCTGATAAAAAGTCAAACAGAACTGTATTTGGTTATTTTGTGTACAATAAGTTCTTCATTCCGTGCAGGCATGTTTAAGTGACATGACTAAAAGAACTTAGCGAACTAAAATGTGTCTAAAACAAATATCCATAATCTACAGATCCGATCATAGCCCCTGCACCACCATCAGAGTATTTCAGTTAACGTTTTTCTGTGTAACTGAACAATCTATGCTGAAAGTCGCCCTACTAAGTGCTTATGGGCATTATGGATAAGAAAAGAGAAACGAAGCTAAAATTAAAGGACATTTTACTTAGAAAACAATTATACATCATGATTTTAGCAAGAAAATAATAGCAACAGCTTTCTTTTCTTTTCTCACAAAAACTGGGCAATATCGGAAGTGCTACATTATGCCCACGTGATACTCTCATAAAAGTCTGGGCAAGCTTTCCTTCCTATCTAAAGTGTTGTCTGTGAATCTGCAGTACAGGCAGCTCAAGGAAATTCCAGAATGATGGGACCTAATCCAGACCTGTGGGAATTTTACTAACCCTAGGGAATATGCAATCGCACTGAATCTTTATATACTGTGCTTTGATTCTTATGTTTTAAAGGAACTATGAGCCTATATAAGCTGGCTATTTTCATTTAATTCAGCATCTCTGTTTTGCTTTCATGTACTTCAAACATCAAGGACACACACCTAAGTATACAATCATCTTTCTTATTTCCAGCCCTATTCACTACAGTTTTTTGAAAATTTTGCAGTTTATGGTTTCCAAGTAAACACAGAAATGATTACCTTTGATTTTGGAGAGTCTTCTATTTAAGACAGATTCTAAACTACAAACAGTAGCTTTGGAAACCAAGAACTCAATAAATTGAAGACCCTGTAATTCACCAACCCCAGCCTTTGTTTCCTCCATGCTTGAGGATTTACATATTTGTGATGCATCACCATGTTATGTGGGCCTATGTGAGTTGTAATTTTACATAAACTTATTCCACTTAGCTTAATAATATCCATTTATAGCTTACTCTATACTATATTTTCTACTTGAGAGTAATAAAACTGCATTTTGTTAACAAAATGTCTGCAATTTGGTTTTGCTAGTGAATCATATTAGCTTCATTTTTCAAAATTCGTGAGGCTTTCCCACATATGTCATGGCTGCAGATGCCAGCCAGCTTGGTGGGAATATTATCAGCACTGAATGTGCAGTGTATAGTTTGTTTAGAGATCAAATGGTCCAGAGGTGTGTGAAGTGTGTCCCTTCAACTCTGAGTTCTTTCTAAGACTTGACATTTAGGTAGGGTAGGAGGTATCTGCTTTGTGTTAGAACCTTGTGGTAAGTTTCCTTTGAGAAAGTGATTCCAAAGCCTGACATCTGAAATACAGTCACTTTCTATGGTCTCATCCACAGTGAATGTTCCCAAGCAGGGAGAAGTGGTAGCCAAGGCAACATGTGCATCTGCTACTCTTGGGGTTTCAGAGTTATCACAGCACTTGACACCAGCCCTGCTCCATGGCTCTGTTGCCTGCATTACCACACCTGTTTTAAGAGGTTCCTTGGCTCACCCTGCATTTGCCATACATGGGAATGAGTACGTGTCTAACTTGGCCTGGCTTCTATGTCCCCCTAGGAGATCTCTGGGGTTAATCCGATCATAGCTCATGTCTTGTCCTCTTTGGTCCTTACTTTAGATAAGTCACTCATCATGAAGACTGCATCTCTTACTATTTCCTATGCTCTCTTATTCGCTTTCTTGTCACAGGAAGACAAGGTAGTTGGTTTATACAATTTAAAGTAGAGGCTTCTTTTGGCTCACGGTCTCAGCAGGTTCAGTCCATGGTCAGCTGTCACTAAGGCAGAGCAGCCTGGCAAAGGAAGACTGCTCACACGTGGCAGCCAGGGGGCAGAGAGAAGCAGGAGTTGGGGACAGGAGCACATTCTGTAGATCACCCTCGCAGAGACCACCACCATGTCCCAGGAATATACTAAGCCTTGAGTTCATCAGTGGACAAGCACACCAACAGTGGCTTGATGTCTCTGTGTGGCATCTCATAGGCTTAACTTTAATATATTCAAGGATGGGGCCAGGGATATAGCTCAGTGGCATAAGCATCTGCCTGGCAAGCACAAGTTCCCGAGTTTCATACCCAGAACCACAGACTTCTAATATGTCCAAAGAGAGCTCCCTTCCTTTTTCTGCCCTGATGTCCTCACCCCAGGAAAGGCACCTAAATCTGTTTTTCCATTATCACATGCACTCCAGGGAGCAATTTTAGTAATTTAAAAATTGGCCTCCCCCATGAAACTTTATTTATTTATTTATTTTTATTTTTTGTATTTTAGGGAAGGGTCCATAGGGTGTTCAGGGTCTCACTACTAGATTGAACTCATAGTGATCTGCCTGTTTACAGCCTCCCAAGAGCTGGGATTACAGGTGGGCGCCACCATGCCCAGTCTCAATTGCTGTCTCAGCATGCCCTGGGGGCAGGCCAGCATGGCAGGCCAGAAAAAGGCCCCTGCACCTGCTTGCAGTTTGCTTTAATCTGCTGAGCTATTTGTCCACCCCCCCATGAAATTTTAATACCAGAAATATTTCACAAACCTGTTCTTATATTGTTTAGCTCCTACTATATCTCATGTGTATTTATGTACTATATATATGTGAAAGAGTGAAATAACAATATCTCCTTAATAATTTTTGCCTCCCTGGGGACAATGTAAATCCCACTGAAGCGTTTGTGCTTGGCACTCAGTTGTTCATTTGTCTTTTGACTTGGTTCCTCTTGTGCGTCATGCCCAGGTAGAACCTACCTCTGGTTCCCACAGCGTCTTTCTGCAGTCCACTCCCCAAAACTGGTCTGGTCCCCATCTTGTAGGCAGCTGCCCTTGCTCAAGCCACTGCCATCCCAAATGGGCAGATGCGGCAGCAGCTCCCCTTCCTCTGTGTGCTGCCGTCCACACAGCCTTGTAAACAAGGCTCCCAGTCCAGCCCTTGTGGGGAGCCTCAGTGACCTCTCACCGTGTTTGGAGAGAAGCCCAACTCTCACAACCCTGCGGGGGAGAGGCTCACAGATGTAAGTTCTTGCGCAAGTGGACTTCCATTGGGTCCCCTCCCCAGCAATCCCACAACATTGCCTTTCTTTCTGCTCCTCTCATATGTCAAGCTTATTTGGCTTCTGGAAATGATCCAATCTTGGGCCTTCACAAACCTGGCCCTTCTTGTCAGTATCTTGGTTTAAAAATTACCTTCTCAGTAGCCAAAATATGAACTAGCCATGCAATCGCTGTCTCGTGATCCTGTCTGTAACTGCAGCATAGTTAGCCTGTTCTTATTTGCACGTTAGTTTCTTTCGGCCTTCATCGCCATCTCGTCTTCTTTGTCATGCTCATCCTCATGCTCAGCACTCAGGGCAGAGCCCGATGTGTAGTAGCTGCTCAACAAACTCGTTACGACCTTGTGAAGTGGGCTTCGTATATAACTGCACAACACCAAAGCTGAGATGTGCTTTGATCTGTTCTCTCGCTGATCTATCTGATCTACTGAACATTTTCCCTCCTACTATAATCCAGGCAACTTCTTTGAATTGTGAACTTGAGAAATTAAACTTACCTGGCTTTGTTGATTATGTTTAGTTTTTCTAGTGATTTTTCCATTTTGCTAATTTCTGTTTCATCCACCTCTTTTGCTCTCCGGAGCATCACAAGATCTGCTGCCTTTTGCATTTTCTCTGTGTAACTCCAACCGAGGGAAAGAACACCAGTGCTCATTTTCCCTCTCCTCCAGATTCTCAGAATGTTGACCGTCCTTTGTGCATAAAATCTGTGCCTCATCACTGCTTCTCTTGGCTTTTCCACTTTCCCATAACCTCTGTCATCACCTCCTTTTATTAAACTAAAGTTCCAAATACAGGCGTGATTAGTATTTCCATGAAAGAACCCTATCTGATACAAACCGATAATAAAACATTACAAATGTGCCATATTTCCGGAAATGCCTCTCACTGCAGGTGACTGACAGCCTTCACATTAGATTACTGAATCCCTGCAAATGGAACGGTAGTGCAGCGCTAAGAGTCGGGAATGACCGAGCCCCTTAAGGGCATCATGGACACAAAGATGATTAAATGCTGCTCGGTACCTTTGGTAAAGCCAATTACAGTCAAATTATGGAAGAAGGAGATGTACCAGAAGACCAAGGCAAGGGAAATATTTTATTACTTGAAAGAGAAAAAGAGCAAGTTGGTGTGGGGATTGGAGAAGGCAGGGAGGAGGAAAATTACTTCAAAGAACAAATTAGTGCAGCAATTTTCCAAGCGTGTTCTAGAGACCCATGGGCATGGGGCTGAGAGTCTGAAATTTTCTAAAGTACTGAGGCAAGGCTAATCCTGATGGTCTGTGGACCAGACAGGGGGATTCCAGGTACATAGGAAAGATTCAACTAAAGCGGGTTTCCCCAGTTCTGTTTGGTTATTATTATTACTATTATTATTATTATATTTTAGGAAAGGGTCTACAGGGTGTTTAGGGTCTCACTACTAGATCCAACTCATAAAGATCCACCTGATTACAGCCTCCCAAGAGTTGGGATTACAGGTGCACACCACCACGCTCAGTCTCAATTGCTGTCTCAGCGTGCCCCAGGGGTGTAGCCAGCACGGCAGGCCCAGGGATCGAGCCCTTGGCCCCTGCACCTGCTTGCAGGTGATTTAATCCACTGAGCGATTCGGCCGGCCCTCTGTTTGGTTATAAGACTCACCTAAGGTCCCTATTAATGTATCTTTCAAGATCTCTTTCCCGGAGGTTGTGACTTAGTTGCTCTTGGAAAGAAGTCTAAAAATGTGCTTAACAGAGATTCTTATAACTAAGGGAAACTTAGGAAATGCTACCTGCATTTCTTTATGACATTTCCATGGTGCTGTCTCTGTATTTCCCCATAAAGCTACCTATCAAGAATGTTTCCCTGAACATTCTTTATATGTTTTTCTTTGACATTCCAGAGACAGTAAGATTATTATTAAATGTAATTACCTCCTTTCTATTTTTAAGAACCAAGATTAGGTACTCAGCATATGAATTTGCTCTTATGTTGGTGCCTACTGGATGAGCCTTTCCAATTTGTTTGTACAGTTCTTCAAGACTTATGCTTGTGCCTGGTGTAAGGACAGGAAAGGTAAAGTCGGCAGAGCCCAGATGAGCTGCTCAGCCCACACGGGCAGACCGAGCTGTGTGTCTGGGACATGGCTCTTGCCTTAGGTCAAAGCCTGGTCCTGTGGACACTGAGGCCTGCTCCACTAAGGTACCACCTCCTCCAGCCCTTGTGGGGCATGGAGCCCCACTCTGCGGAGGCTTTGATTGTCTCTCCGTGGTGGCTTCATGCACACAGGCTTTGTGATGGCTGCTGAGGATTTATCTAAGTCTGCACTTGTTCTCTCTAGAACGGGCAGCCTTGAAGGTCAGCTCCAATTCCGACCAGCATGGGGCACCGTTGCTCCTCTCAGGGCTCTGATTGCCATGATCGTGTTTCATCTCCATGTGGAGAAAGAGTCAAGGTATGACATGGTGACAATCCTGATGCGTGCTCTGTAGCACGGCAGGAAGACCTACCCCCTTCACTTTTCTCTGTCAGAACAGCTGCTCTGTTTATAGTCACATGGCGGGGTTGGTGACTGTGGCGATCAGCCTCCCTTGGTGGCTCGGTAATGGTCGCCATGGACTTCCCTTGTATCTGAGTGATTATTAGTACATTTCCATAGAGATCACTTGTTTACTGAACAGATATGCACTGAGGGCCTTTGTGCCCCACACGGGGTACCGGAGCTGCTGTGCTGAGCACCAGCTGTGTAGATGCTATCCCCAGACCACTTATGATTCAATGAAGGAGATAATTTCAATTAAATGAACACAACAATGATTGCATGCTTACAATTAAAGATCCAAAAGGAGACAGCTGTCTTAAAAAGTGACAAACAAGTGGCAGAAGTCAGCTCAGGTCTGGCCAGGTGGATCTCAGTTTTTCGTTTATCCCCTTGGGTGGATCACAATGCTTAGCATTTATGGAGCCCTCTTTACGTGCAAATGGTCTCAAGGGCGCAGTTGATGTGGCTTTGCTGCATTCTATCTGCACAGAAGACATCTTGGCCCTATGGAGGAAGCGCTGTCAGGAACCTTGTTTCTTTATTCATGCGAACAGGGCACCACAGGAGCCACAGTGGCCATACAGAAAGCAATAGATGCCCACTGGAAGCCAAGTCCGTCTGACTTGGTGCTCAAGTTCCTGCCAAGGGTAGGTTGCTGTGGACATTGAGGCCTGCTCCACTAAGGTACTAAGGGAAGCATAGTTCCCACGGCCTACAGAGGGACAGAGGGTGCACAGCACAGATCTTATGTGACAGTGGGCCTGTGAGGATAAACTGTGGAACTGTGGAAGAACGTAGAGAGAGTTCTGCCGGAACAGTAGGCTCAAGGGGACAAACGGAAGGCTCCTCACAGCACGACCCAGGGCTCTGCCCCTGGCCCTGTCCAAAATTCTTCTCAGTTGAGCATGGTAAACATGAAAGGGGAGGGGTCAGCACACTTGTGAATTGGAAAAAAAGTGCCCAGAAGGCAGCCAATATGTTAATTGAACAAAACAAAACAAAACAAAACAAAACATTATCCACAAAAGTCCCCTCCGACTGAAGTGGAAGACTGAATCTAACTGTAAGATTTAATGTGTGGGAAAGTGAACATCAGCTTTATGCATACAGAATGGAGAAGGCAAAGCTTAACGTTTTTCTGGGAGGATTTTCTCTGAACTGTGGGGTGTGGGGATTTAAAAAACAAAACAATATTGCTCTAACTGGGAAGTTTTCGCGGGAAGGAGTACTTGCTGTGGTCTGAGTATCCCACCCCTCCACTTGGTCTGGAAGCCAATGTCGGCACAGTGGCTGGAAGAGGTGGACCCCAGAAAGTAGGCGGGGCAGAGGGCCGTGAGGCAAGAGCGGGCCTTTGGCCTCTAGAGCACAGTTTGCGCCTTCGGTCACAGAGGACACGCCAAAGGCGCCATGGGAGAGGAGCGGGCTCTGGCTGGCCACTGAGCATGCTGACGTCTGGCTGTGGATCTCGCGGTCTCTGCAACAACGAGCAACACATTGCTGTCCAAGAATAGGTGATGACAACACAGCGCCTCATAGTTTAGGTGCCTTACGGAGAAGTTGTCACAGGCCAGAGAAGCCACTGAGATGAGGCACCTTAGGATGGAGAAAAGCGCAAGAATACGTTCCATTGAATGGCAAATAAAAACAAGTCATTTAAAGAATGCAGGACCAGGGAGGTTGGCAAGCTGGGCCAGCATTGGCTCTCCAGAGGGAGATGGCAGGATCTCAAGCAAGGGTTGTGGCGGTTGTGGCAGCAGAGCTGGGGGCGTTGGACGTCACCGCTGAATGCAGGAAGAGGAAGTCTGGGGGAATAGCTGCTAGTATTTCCAATTTTATAGATGAAAAAGGAGAAGTGACTCTAGCCTCATTCAGAGCTCTTAAATAAAGACAGGGCCAGTGAGGTAGCTCAGCAGACTAAGAGCCTGCTTAGGCAAATGCAGGGACCAGGGTTTGATCTCTGGCATCACATGCCACGCCGGTCTGCCTGTGGGGCATGCTGGGAAACCAAGTCAGGCGTGGTGACACACACTTGCAGTCCCAGAGCTGGAGAAGCTGAAAACAGGAGGATCACTAGGAGTTGGAGCTGCATAGCCAGATGCTGCACCAAGTATGTTTAAATAAATAAACAACAGAGAAGGAGAACAGAGAAAGTGAAAGTGCTTAGGGAATGCTTCAGAAAGCAAACCAATACAAATAGGGATCAAGCGACAGAAAGAATTACAGGTAAGAACTTTTCGTTTGATTGCATATCTGCCACTCCAGTCTATGGTTCAAAAACTTGATCTTCCATCGTATTTCTAAGAATGAATTTTCTTGTATAAAAACATAGCAGAACCAAAACTGAGCCATGAGGGGATCAGGCTCAACTCTGCTAGCAGCCACCCCGATGTTGTTCCCTGGAGTCTGGGGCAGGTGAGGACCAAGAAGTTGGAACAGAAGAGAAGGGGCTCCTGGGCTGGAGAAGAGCACCATGAGCTGCAGGAGCAAAGCTGTGCGGCCAGTCCAGGCACTTCGTCAGAGACGCCCGCGCCAGAGCATGCTGGGCGAAGTGCTCAGAATAATTAAGGGAGTGGCAGTCCCCGCAAGCAATGGCCAGAAAGCCAGCTAAGACCCACTTCCCCCGGACTCTTTAGCTACACAATATCAAAATTCTTAAACAAATTCATCTAGGCTGTCCTTACCCCGTGTCCTTTTCGAAAAACACTGCTTTGCTTGAGTGCTATTTTGACCTTCTTCTACATAGACAGGGTTTTTCTGTTTTCAATGAAAAAAATCATTAAGGACAAACAGGATGCATACAAAATAGCAGGGATGTCACATAGACACTGGACTTGTATTGATGTAATTCCTCGCCGCGCAGGGCTCACTTGTCTTTTCTCTTGTAGACTTCACACAGACATTATCTTTCTCCTCAGGTTCTAGGGACAACAATCACCGCTGCTCCTGATGCTACGCTTAGTTTTGGGGAAACCAAGACTGGAGGGATATGATCTCAGCCTTCCACATCAAAGACTAAGCCACAAAGGATAACCTTCAGCTAGACTGCTTCTCAGAGCCTGCGCTCCCCCTGGCTTGCTGCCTCTCCTACTTAAGTCAGAGGAATCATTTTGTTATCTAAATTCTTCATTCGCAACATAAAGTGCCAACTCCTCGGGCAGGCCAAGGGTTTACTGGGGGAAAAGGCATCCAGGTCCTACTCTAGTGGGTTCTTGTGGCTGGAATTCTCTTCCCTGCAAGACAACTACTGCTTCCAGAGTTAATCTCTTGTTCCTTGGCATCTTGCTGTGCGCTGCTTTATTAAGAGGAATTTCCTCTTCAATTTCCTGTAGTGGTTGCAAATGTCCACGCTTGCTGCACTGTCTGACTTTATAGCAGCAATTACGTCCCCCCTCCCTAAGGTTGCACAAGGTTTAGAACTGCATCCCCATGGGGCTCTCGGGCGTCAGACGACTCCCGCTCGCAACATTAGCTGTGTCACTGGAGACTCCTGTGATGCTCAGCGGCAGGGAAGTGGGAGGAGCCCGGTGAAACTTTAAACGTCCTTTAAACATCTCGGCCGGGTCTCAGTGCTTAGGCAGCTCCGTATGACAGGGATTCCACGGGAAGCTGCCCGCTGCTGGGCTTCCCTTGCAGAGCGCAGTTTCAGATTCATGGGGGTCATGCTTTTCATTCCCGCAACCTCCAATCACAGCCCCGCAATGCTTCTTGCTGGAGCGGGGATTTTCAGGGGTGACATTCTCAAGGAAAGCTCCTGCTGAGGCGCATCTCACCTCCAGAGCTACGTGGCAGGAGCCTGCTCTGTGCTGTGCTTATTTTATGATAGGCTAACGATTGGGCCTGGGAAGCTACGAGGAGAGCCATCCAGTTCCAAATGGGAGTCAGAGAAGACAGTAGTCAACTAACCAGTGCAACTCCTGTGCTTTATTCTTTATTAATAAATCTTTATTGAAAAACAACTGTCCCAGGGGCTGGGAGTTGGCTGGGGCTGGGAAAAACAACTATCTTGTACTATATAAAAAGAGAAACTAAGGCTCAGAGAAGGCAACGAGCTGACATGCTATCACACAGCAAGGCAACCAGGAGACGTTCTGCTTGGTACTTTTAGTTGCCTATCTATCCCATATTGATCACTAAGCGAATAGTAACATATTAATTCATTTTGCTATTACTTCGATTTTTCAAATTTGTATCTTCAATTCAATTTACCTTTATAATTTAATAATCAAATTTGGTGGACTAATACATGCAATAAATCAAGTGAGAAATCTGATGCTTTGTTATGTATTTGGTGCAGGGTCTCACTCCGCAGCTGGGACTCGTGGTGGTCCTCCTGCTTTCAGCCTCCTCAGCATTGGGCTTACAGGCATGGGCCACCATGCCTGGTCTAGTGGCCAGCTCAGCGTGCTCAGGGCTGGGGCTGGCTCAGCATGGGGTGCTGTGTTCTCAACGCAGCAAAGAGACCTGAGGTCAGAACTTGGCTTGTATGACTCCAAGGCCTAGTCATTTCTCTTATTCTGCCACAATTACTCCTTGGAGCAAGGTCTATGTGCGGGTAAGAGCTAATCCAATGCACAGAAACATCAAATTACTTTTGTAAGGCTTGCAGGATGAGTGAAGTCTGTGAGACAGTAAGTTAAGCTCAATTCTGAGGGAAATTGTCCCTGATTTTATAGGGCCCACACCCCACAAGTGTTCTTAACCCAACCTCTGCAGCCCACCCGTGTGATTTTGACTCTGATTTCAGTCCCCTGCTGGCTGCGTGTTGCTAGGAGGTAATTTCCTGACTCTGAGTCTCCCCCTTCTTGTTGTGTTACTCAGTCTTACTAGGAAAAGATGGGCAAGTTGAAGAAAGTTTAATAAATTATTTTTACTACACAGATATGGGCAGATTCCTGGGGACCACTGGGGAGGCTCGTTGTTCACAGCAACAGTATAACTAAGAGTTGTTATTTCTCTAAGGCAGAGAGGCTGGAGGACAGAGAATATCCCCATTGGAGGAAGAAAGAGCTGCACAGATACTGTCGGCCTCCATCAGGGCAGCATCCATCCAAGGGGACCCACAAGGAGGAGCTCGAGAGCAAGCGAGCCCCCAGCACTCTCGCCTTTTTGGAGCTCCCACCGCAGAACTGAGAAGAGGGCAAGAGCAACGGCGCCCCCAGAGGCTGGCTCTAGGGAGTGCTGCAGCAGAGCCGCGGTGCAGAACCACAGGCCTGCCTCTCCGTGGAGTTCGCAAGGGCTGTGTAAATTAAACTTGAAAGTGCTGAGATCGCTACCGGGGTCTCACGACGCACTCTTGTCTAAACCCGGAGATGACGTGAACTGAGGAGGATCTCCAATATTCTTATTGGTGAGTGGAGAAGTGGAAACGCACTTGTTTATCCGTGACTCGGTTGTCCCCAGTTGTCCATGGAGAGACAAAACTGGTACTAAAACGTAGGCCTCTCATCTAGTTACTGAAGACTTAACTCAGCAACTTGTCTACCTAAAAGAGAGGGCACAGCGTCAACCTCAGTCCAAAAGAGGCGAACAGAATGAACTCTGACGGGAGCTCTCCTCTCGCTGGACCTTCCGCAGCTCCCTAGGGCCCCCTCGCGCTCTCAGCACGTGCCCAGCCAGCGCGTGCTCACAGAAGCCACCTTGATCTCGCGTCCAGGTGACACTTCAGCTCCAGGCATCATCCTTCCTGATGAGTTCTTATGTAAACCAGACTTTACCTTGTATATTTCAAGGACCAATAAATAAACAAACCGAGGGACATTTATTACAGGGACAGCAGCTAGAAGACAAATCCTTTGGGACCAGGATGTGAGCATACTTTATGTCAGACTAGGAAGGAAACACGGGGCATTTTATTTAAAAAGCAGCCTTCCCTTCCCAGCCATAGGGATGGTGCACAGGGAGAGCAAAGAGCCAGGCCCTTCGAGATAAATACCTGCCGCCAATTAAGTGGTGGCAAAATATACCAGCTTGCCTTAGGATTTCCCTGATTTTATCTCAGAAAGCCACTCACTCTGAGGCACTGCCCTCCCGCTCCAATCAAGCACGTCTGTAAAGGGTAAGTGCAGACGGTGGTCACCCGACAATGCAGAGACCAGCGCAGGCAGGCACAGGCCCCGCACCAGGCTCTTGCCTAATGCTTAATTGAGATCCCTTGAGATTTAAACAGTTGCAATTCCAAGCAATAATCAGTGTCTGCCTCTGGGAGTGCTGATAAGCATGTTAATAAATCAAAAAGTGGTCACAAGGATAGAAACAAAAATTAAGAAGCAGTTTCAAAATAAAACAGGAGATGATGATATAATTACCTGAAATCCACAAGGTCCTGAGCTCCTGCAAGCGGACGCTCCATGCTTCTGTGAGCCTAGTCAGGAAACACTGGTGGTGTGGCCACCAGAGGACCGGGGAAATACAGTAAGGGATGGTGACCCTGGGGACTTGGACGGCCGCATATGTGGAGTGTCAAGATGTTCTGGGAGAATTACTGTGTGCAGAATAGAAGTTAAAAGTTGCAGCCCCCATCCTTTTCAGAGAAAGGGTGTAGATGTCATTGTTTCTAGATAGTTCTGAACTTAAGTGAGTTTGCTTGGCTGTCTTTCACCCAGAGGGCTGGCCGCCGGAGACCTGTCCAGGGTGCTGATTCCCTCGACCACTTCTGGTGGAGCCCTGAATACTCAACACAGGCTGGGACAGACTCTTCTGCCATGGAGGGGTGGGATGCAATCTATGACAGTCCTCGTCTTTCCCATCCTTGAAATATGTAGCCTGATCTGCTAAGTGTCTTCTTTTGAGTTTCACCATCTGATGGCAAAAATCTGTGGTATCAGAACAGTTATTAAGATTTCTGTGGTGGAAAAATGGGTGACAACGTTAGAGGGTTAGTTTCTTTGAGCATGATACAGTAAAAGAGACATCAAAATAGGAGTGTTCAGATATGTTAATTAAAGTATAATTCACTTTAATAGCATTCTAAAAATGATAAAAATTGGACTGACATAATAAATTTTGATATATGAGGTGTTTTAACTATGTTATACTTACAGGGTGGAAGTACATGAACAATGAATCTATAAGTTTGAAATAATATTCCACATGACACTAGTTTACACTGTGATATTATACACTATTTTAATATTTCAAGATCCGTGCATAATCATTTGTTATATCAGTGAATGTGACATGGAAGAAAGGCAGAATCACAGTATGTCACCACTGGAAACTCATTTGAAGACCATTTATTAAGGTTCCCCCAAATGGCTGGTCATACCAATGGTCAGGTTTAAAACATACTTTCTAGGGTTCTCTTGATGCACACCTGAGGCGTAATCCCCGAATGGGGCCCAGACACCCTTAAGATAGCAGGTGATTCTCCGGACCGGGCGAGACTGGCAAGTGCCGCGCACTTAGTTCACCGGTTGCCAGCTGTGCGAGTTTCTTTAGGCTCTCACTGCTCCTAGCATGGGGTCTGAACTGGAAATACCCAGGTCATCCAGGAGAACGACAGAGCACTGCAACCTTGAGCTCAACCTGCGTGTACCGCTTTCAAATCTGCAGTTTAACAAGACCCCGGGTAATTCTTACGCATGCTAAATTTTGAGAGCCAGTCAAAGGCATTTCATCTCTTCTTGGATATGGCTATTGACAAGGAAAGCTCTTTTACAAGAAACCCTTTGCACTTTTGATTATTTAAAAGTCCTTTCCCTGGGCTGGAGAGATGGCTCAGTGGTCTAAAGCACCTACTTAGAAGAAGTTCAGCGAACAACAGGGACCACGGTTCAATCCCCCAGCACCACATGCCAGCCAGCCCCGCCCCCTGGTGGGCTGAGCTGGCCACACACACACACACCACTTTCTCTCTCTCTCTCTCTCTCTCTCTCTCTCTCTCTCTCTCTCTCAAATAAATAAAAAAAAATAAAATAAAATAAAAGTCCTTTCCCAAAGAAGCAACCCTTCTGAATATATTTTAGGACTGAGCCACCAATAACAACATAGACTGGAAAAAGCTATTACTTCTGAGGATCCTAATAAAGGTTGGGATTAATTCACTTCGGTAACACCAATCAAAAGGTGTTTGGTGATTCCTCCTGTTTGATTATTAAGAAGTTATGGTAAGAATTACATAGTAAAACTTGATTTGTGAGCAACTTGTTCTGGGAGTGTTCCATGAGGTAAACAAATGTTTCTAGTAAATTTTGGCTTGCTAAGTGGGTGATGTCTTGTGCTACAAGTGCTACATGAAGCTGAATATCCCATGATCACAACTGATCCTACAGATTTCCTATTTCTGCCTCAGAGAGAGAGAGAGAGAGAGAGAGAGAGAGAGAGAGAGAGAGAGAGAGAGAGAGGAGAAAAGGAGGGAGGGGAAGGAAGAGGGAGAGACAGGGAAGGAGGAAGGAAGGGGGAGGCAGGGAGGGAGAGTGAGAGAGGAGCTTCCCACAGTAGGAGGTTATGGAGGAGACTTTTTCCACAAAAGAGGAGAAGGCAGAGGAAATACACGCTTCAGCATAAGGACATGTGAAAAATGTTGTAAACACTGTAAAGCTTTGAAGGCAAGCGCCACCCGAATAAGATCGTGGTGCTGTGAATGCTGAATCTGTTTAATGCCAATGCATTGTTACATTTTTGCAAAATCCTCCAAAGGAGGCAACTGTGAGGGTCACTGCCTAAGCTCCTTGTGAATGCTGCAGGTGAGGACAAAGGATTGCACTGAGTTCATAGATAGCAGTGATTGTCCCAGCAAGAGCGAGAGTCTCCTGCACACTAAGCCTCTTCTCTTTGGTGGCCTGCATCAGCCATGAAGGTCCTCAAAGGTAAGGGCAGTTAGCTTGTTTATTTTTCTTCACATTTTGCATTTTATTGTTTTGTATTGCATTACATTGCAGTGTATTGTAGTCATTTTGTATGACTATGTTTGGGGTGTGGAAGGGATCAGCCGAGTTTGCATTATTTCTTGTGGGGGATTCACTTTGATATATCTGTCTTCTTTGGATTACAAGCATGTTTCTGGAACGCATTATCCTCACAAATCAAGATTTTACTCTAATACAAAATTTACTATTTTAACCATTTTAAGTGTATAGTTTGGTAGTATTAAGTACATTCGTAACAGATCTTTAAATTGTGTTAATCTTGCAGAAGGTAAACTCTGTACCTACTGACAATGACGCTTCATTTCTCCCCCCTTTTACTCTGCTGTGTTGGGGAGGTAAGCTGCCGCGTCCTGAGAAGAACTGGGGAAGCTCCTGTGGCGACAGACTGCAGGTGGCCTCAAGCAGTACCCAGCCAGATTTTTGCTTTTGTTATTATTTGTATGAGCTCATGGTTTATTTTAATTATTTGTTTATTTTATTTTATTTTTGTGTGTGGCCTGCTCAGTCCACTCTGGGAGTGTGGTGCCAGGGATTGAACTGTAGTCCCTGCACACTTGTCTAAGCTTGCCTAAGAAGGCACTTCAGACTGTGGAGCTATCTCTCTGGCTCCATGACTTACTTATTAAATATGCTTAGTTTTTTCTCACTGCTGAGACAAAAGTGCCTGACATCCAAAGTTAAAGGAGGAAACGTTCATCTACCTCAGCTTGTAGAAGTCTCAGTCCTTAATCAACTGCCTCTAAGGGCAGAGGGCAGCCATTCGGGACAGCCGAAGACAGCAGAGTGTTTCCTTCCCGTACAGTGTATGCAGCACATTGTGTACCTGCCGTAGGACAGGGGTAGCACTCACACCTCCAATAGCAGCACTGGACATGAGCCAATCACAAGCTCTGATATAGACTAAGCCAATCACAAACCCTAATGTAGACTGTCAATAATAGGCCTTTTTAAAAATCCATATGTCTTTTGAAGCATACTATTACAGTATTCACTTAATATGGGTAATGCACTTCCTTTGAGAAGGGCGTTTGTTCACTTAAATTGTAATTGAAGTCACAGGCCTTGTTGTACTTGCCCCTGGATGGAAGCACTAACGTATGATTTTGGTTGTTTAGCTACCTCAAGGGTCTTGGTATCTTTTAACTTTGCAGGCATCCTCCAAACATATGTAGACTTCCAGAAGATTCAGGTGAGGATCTGGCTTTTCTTTCTTTTGCATGTCTTAGTTTTATTCTTTGTGTAAGTTTTGAGGACCTCTGAGTAATTGCTGCTAGAAGGCCTAGACTAAATTGATCAGGGCCCTTAATGTGCTGCTTACAGCACAACCCTCACCATCCAGTTTCATGGTGTAGTTTTCTTCCACTTGTATTCCCCAGTTTGCAAGTGAGCCCTGGATTATGCAGTACCAATCTTTCCCACCTTTCCTTGCCTTAGGGAACCTGCATTCCAATTGATAATTCTCCTCTGTGTGTGAGGGACACAAAGCACATTTTCTGGAAAGCTTTTCTTGGATTTCTTGAAACTCCATCCTCCTAAATTTTATACTTTTCTTTTCTTCACAGTTATTGAATATGAGTCCTTGTGTGTCCTGCTTAAGTAGTTTCTTCAAGCTAGAAAAGGGAGAAGGGTTATGTTCCCTTGAAATATAAAATTTAGCTTTTGGATACATATTATACAATAGTATAAAGCCTTAATGATGAAAAGGCAGTAGGAGTGAGCATGGTGGTGCAAGCCTGTAATCCAACCACAGGAGAAGCAGGAGGACAGGAGGGCCACAAGTAACCCAAGCGCTGCCTGGGAAACTTGGCAAGACTGTGTCTCAAAATTAAACAAAAAAAGACTGGGGAGATGGCTCAGTATAAGGTCTGAGGTTCAGTGTTCAGTATGTCAACAAAACAAAATAGGACAAAGACAAAGAAACAGTAGATGGTTTAGCTTAATCACTATTTTATGACTCTTGAGAACCAACCCTCTCCAAAGTTGCTCAAGTAAAAGAACGCTCATTTCTCATTTCAGTGACAGTAGATATTAAACAGCTGGAGAGTTCAAAAGAGAAAAGACTGATCCAGTGAAGTCTGAGGAATACTTATAGGAAAAAGGAATAGCACACTTTCATTGCAAAACGCAAAATCACCACCAACATGAGAAAGAAGGTTCCTATGCCGTTCATGATCCTTGCACTTTTTTAAGTTAAAGGAGGCTGAGCCGCCCCAGGCTCTCCATTGTGCCTGTGCCGTTGGCGACTCCATCTAAAAGGAGGTGTGAAGTAGAAGTTCTGAGGATCTGCGTCCCAGGGCGG
The DNA here is from genome assembly GCF_000260255.1 of Octodon degus. Lineage (NCBI taxonomy): Eukaryota > Metazoa > Chordata > Mammalia > Rodentia > Octodontidae > Octodon > Octodon degus. The sequence continues at coordinate 4,978,296 of NW_004524618.1, forward strand.
CTCCCAGCTTAGTGTTACGTTCTCCTCCTTCTAGAGCACTGTGGTCTCTGTTTTCAGGGCTCACCTGCATCCATAATCCCACATGGAAATCGTTTTGCCTCAAGCAACAGCATACTAGAACTAAAAGCAGACTAATAAATCCATGAGTCCAATTCCTCATCCCTAGGGAAGCTTGATATAAGAATCAATGGAATGGGGTTATTTTACAGTAGGGGCTTAAATTATCTGGCTTCCTTGCTTGTACGTACACATGAGCAAGTGCCCTTAATTTCCAGAAAGACCTATCCTCTCCCCTACTTTCTGTAAAACACGTGTTGACTCAGTCCTTCCTGGGTTTACCTTCTTTGAATAGACCTCTGGATAAAGAACCTGAACCAGGTTCTCCTATGTCCTGAGTCCTCACTGACCACAAAAGGCTAGGGCCAAAATGTTGGCTGTCCTTGCAGCCCTTCATTTTACTAATTTTTGGTCTGAAAACTTAAGTTTTTAACTCTCCAGAAAAGAAGCTTAGTGATATTATTACCCTATAACATAGGCAGTTGAGCTTGACCTCACTATCTGTCTGAATATCAAACATCTTAGACATAACATAGAACAGGCATTTTCCATCAAGTATTAATATGTTAAACTTTAAATCCCTACAGAATGTAAGGAAAAAATAAAAATAAAAATATTAAAAAAGGAATAAACAATTACATATTTTTACACAAAAATTTAGAAATCTAACCATTTATAGCAATATGCTGAGCTGTAAAAGACTCAAGTCAACACCTTCTGACATTGACAATCCAAGGGATAACCCACTACTATTATAGACTAGTGGACTATATCTGATTATTTTGCTGAATTCATGCACCTACAATATTTAAATGACAATGGAATACCCATGTCTGACAAAACTAAACATAAAAGGGGAAACAAATGAAGGACCATTTTGGAACTGTATAAACAAAATAGGATAGATATACAGCTACTTTCTCTTAATGCAATCAGAAGAAAGATTTGTACTAATACTAATTTGTACTAATATCCTGTTTGGACAGGATATCATGTCTGCCTTTTGTACTATGAATAACTACTATGAAAACAACAATATGCAATGTATTAATTATTGAAACTGTCCTACTATTCAGTTTTGAAACTGTCTCATTGTTATTTGTTTCTCAATAAAATTAAAAAAGAACCTGAACCTGCCCCTCTTTTTTTTTCTCTGTATTTTAAGGAAGGATCTACAGGGTTTAGAGAGTCTCACTACTAGATTGGACTCATAGTGATTCTCCTGTTTACATCCTCCCAAGTGCTGGGATTATAGGCATGGGCCACCACACCCAGTCTCATTCGCCAACTCAGTGCATCCCAGGGGCAGGGCTGGCAGGGAAGGCCTGGGGCTCAAACTCACAGCCCCTGTGTCTGCTTACAGGTGCTTTAATCCACTGAACTATTTGGCTGGCCCATTTTTTTTTTCCTGCCCCTCTTAAAAGTAGGATAAGACAAACAGGAGAAGAACATGCTACCAAAGCATCTTGGGAGGAGAGGCCACTGCTCCCTAGAGAGCAGAGCTCTGGGACTCAGACCTAGGACATAGGAAAGCCCCACAGAACAAACTCTTCTAAGCTCAGCAGAATAAGATTATAAATTTCTTAGATTATTAAAATAATGCCAGGAGTACAAAAATTAATGTAAAGAAGTCAGATTTTAAACATTGACAATTAAATTCCAATTTATAAATATTTCATTTTTCTTAATACAAAATGTTAGATATGATAACTAAAACACTTTAGAAAGCACAAAATTATAAAGTCATCATTAGAATACTACTAAGAAATCATCATAGTTAACATTTTGTTAAAACGGTGTTTTTGATGGTTTTGATGGCAGAGATTGAATCGAGTTCTTTGCATGTGGGGAACATGTGCTCTTTCCAAGCACCCTACCCCAGGCTCAAGCTCCATTTTCTTTTCTGGTGCAGAGTCTCACCATGCAGCTCAGACTCCTAGCGATCCTCCTGATTGCTGCTTCCCTGGTACTGGGATTACAGGCGTGCGCCCCCCACGCTTGGACTTGACCGCCAGCTCAGCAAGCCTGGCAGTGGTCCAGCATGGCATGCGGTGCCTGGGATCGAACCCTGGTTCCTGCACTTACGTAAGCAAGCGCTTAGTCCTTTGAGCTCCAAACTCCAGCTTTCAATGACACTAAGCATGCCAGCGTTATACAAACTTGCCTCCATCCAGGGACAATGAGGTAGCAACTGGATTTCACTTGAGGATTTATTTCCATTTCTGAAGTGTAAGTGCCAAAAAGTGAGTTTATTATACAACTTAGTTTTCATTCTCTAACCCCCAGTGTAGGAGAACACACAAAAATGGCCCCTGAACAGAAGCAGAGTGAGGCCTGCCCTGTGGGCTCTGACTCTGGCTCTTTGATTTGCTCTCCACTTTGTTGTTGTTGTTGTTTTGAGAGATAACCTGAGTGATCCTGAAGCAAAGCTTTTATTCCATTTTTAAACTTTAATGTTGGTTAAAAAATAACAATGCATCTTTAAAACATAGATTCTGGTGGTAAATATTTAAAGTCTCATAACTCTACCATGACAAAGATTCCCAAGTCAATGAAAATGGATGAAAAAGTTAAACATCCACTATTTCCTTCACAAGGATGGCCTAAGACAGAACTTTCTCTAAATTCTTCTTTGCTTTTGTCTTGGTTAAGAATATCTCATTTTTCTAGGTAGAAGAAGTTTGGGGTGTTTTCATAGGATTTCACTTTTTTTTACAGTCTTCCCAATCTAAGGATATTTCATGAATTATTTTAGGTGAGGGGCCTCTACACAGCCCAGAAGAAAGATGAATTGTCATTAATTCTGCACTCATTTCATCAGATCCAAAGTAATCTCACCCCAGGCATTCCATCTCTTTCCCAAATTATTCATGGTTCACAGTTCAGGTATGATTACTTATAAATCAATGTGGAATATTTCTCTCTTTATGTGTGCCCATATTCACCCCAACATACACTTTTGTGTTAGTTTAAATTAAACATATATGGGGATGGGGAGATAGCTCAGTAGAATAAGCACTTGCCTGACAAGCACAAGGTCTTGAGTTCAATCCCTGGTACTGCTAATAAATAAATAAATAAATAAATAAAACATATATGAAACAGCAATATATATATATATATATATATATATATATATAATACATGAATATATGAAATGCTTATGCATATATGTTATATAAATATGTAGCATACATCTGCTTTACTGTATGCTAAGACTGTGTTCCACGTCCTTTTAACATGTTGGGTCTTTATTTATTTTTGGCATCCCCTTTTGGCCTTGATATTGAGCACAGGGTCTTGAACTTGCCGGACCAGTGCTCTGCCACTGAGCTCCGTCTGCACATGTGACTCTGTATTAAATAGAGGAACAAGGACTGGATGGATTCACAGCTGAATTCTACAAGACATTTACAGAAGATGTAGTCCCTATACTCCTCAAACTCTTCCGTGAAATTGAAAAGG
>NW_004524618.1:4983247-4993233 GCF_000260255.1 Octodon degus
GTCAAAATGGATTAAAGATCTAAACATTAAAGCAGAGACACTAAATCTCCTGGAAGAGAAAGTAGGAGGAACTCTTGAAGACATAGGGGTAGGCAAAGTTCATGAACAAAAACCAAATCGCATGGGAAACACTTGAAAGAATTAACAACTTGGACCTGCTCTTACTGAGAAGTTTTTCATGTCAAAAGGAATTACTAACAAAGTGAAAAAGACAACCCACCAATTTGGAAGAAATCATGACAAGTAAGTACTCAGACAAAGGTCTGCTCTCTAGAATTTATAAAGAACTAAAAAACACTAGGGTCCCAAAATTTAAAGACCCAGTCCTGAAATAGGCATCTGAGATGAACAAACACTTCTCAGAGGATGAAATTAAAGAAGCAAATAAATATACGAAAAAATGCTCCACATCACTAGCCATCCATGAAATGCAAATTAAAACAATATTGAGATATCATCTCACCCCAGAAAGAATGGCTATCATAAAGACATCACCCAACAACAAATGTTGGAGAGGCTGTGGGGAAAAAGAAACCCTCCACTGCTGGTGGGAATGTAGACTGGTGCAACCATTATGGAAATCAGTGTGGAGATTCCTTAAAAAACTAGGACTGGAAATCCCATTTAAACCAGCTATTCCTCTACTGCAAATTTTCCTGGAGGATCTGAAAACATCATATCTTAGTGACATATGTGTGCCTATGTTTATAGCAGGACAATTTGTGATAGCCAAATCTTGGAAACAACCAAGATGCCCATCACCTGAGGAATGGATGAAAAAGATGTGGTATTTTTGTACAATGGAGTACTACTTAGCTAGAAAGAATGATAAACTTGAAGCCTTTATATTGAAGTGGATGCCACTTGAAGATATACTCATCAGTGAAATAAACCAGACACACATGTGTAAATATCATATAGTTTCCCTAGTATAAGAACTCAAAAGAAGAAATACAAATAGAAATGTATAATACAAGTAAAAGGAAAGCAAGAACTCGAGGACTAACTAATTAAGAGAGGGAAAGGAGAAGAGCTACGAAACATGACAGTGACAAGCCATACAGTTATATGTAGAAGATGGGCAAGGCAATGATCCTGAGAATCTCCATAAGATTTTTAATCTAGCAGTTAATTGGAAAGATTCTCACCCTGACTAACTATATATAATGACACCTGTGAACTAAGCAACTGCACTGAAGATGGCAATTTGTAATAGTAGGTTCACTCTTAGCGTGCTTGTCATTCTGGTCCTCTGAATATGGGCTGCTTGTCATGATATGCCAGTTGCTGCTGTGCTGTCTCTTGGTTAGATGATTGTTCAAAAAGAAGGGGGTAGTGAATGAAGGCAAGAGACAGGAAAAGGAATGTTGTGGGACTGTCCTGCTTCAAGGTTGTATATGGTGAGATTTCTGGACTTATGTGTAAACATAAGAATTATGTAATTCTTTATCCCTATTTTTAAAATGTATTCTAATTTTTAAATGTTTTTTCATCATATTCTATAGGGACTAAAAGTTCAACATATCAATACTTGATGAAAAATACCTGTTCCATGTTATGTCTAAGATGTTTGATATTTAGACAGTGAGGTTAAGCTTAACAGCCTAGGTTGTATGGTAATAACAATAAGCTTCTATTCTGGATGGTTAATAATCTAAGTTTGCAGACCAAAATTAGAGAAAAAGGAGGGCTGCAAGGAAAGCCAACATTTTGGCCCTAGCCTTCCAAGGTCTATTAAGACTCAGGACATACGAGAACTTGTACTGTAACATCATGTAACTCGGTAGTGTCCCAAATTTTCTGATCAAGGAGATTATGGGGCCAAGGAGGAAAGTGATTGATGATGTAGACTGTGCCTAAGGAGAGTCACATAGGGAGAAAACATTCTCTCAGGCTTTTACAGGGAGCACATTGGCCACAGCACCCAGCAAAGGTGCATCTTAGCTGTCTGTCACCCTCTGCCTCCACCCGCCATCCACTCATTTACCTGAAATGTAAGAGATGAATATAGGATGAGTCTAGTGGTGTTTGAGTTGGGTGGAGCACACTCACCGAGAGAGAGAGTCTGATTCCAAAAGAAAGATGAAAAGCAAGAAAAAGCTAAAAGTCAGACAACCGCAAAAGATGCAAGAAGAACAAGTGAGGGAGTCACATGAGCTCTACTTTTTTGGCTGGCTGAGATCAGGAGTGGGAGTCAAGGATCATGACTCCAAAATAAAACCAAAGTTGTAGAGGATTTAATTATGGGAGACACGTGATAGCAATTAGGAATAATGCATGCCCAAAAGCCCCAGTCTGCTAACTACCTGGGAAATGGAGGAAGCCAGCAAGTGGTAAGCAACATGCAGGGAAAAACCTTCCTTTTCCAGAACAATGTAAGCTTCTCTGAGGCAGACAGTTCTGAATTGAAGCTTCTTCCTCTGAAACAGCTTTTCTAAAACTAAGCTCTATGTATTTGAAACTAAGAGCTTAATAAATGACAAAAAAATAAAATCAAATGTGTCTAAAAATGCATAATATACAGGGTGTGGTGGCATATGTCTGTAATCTCAGCACTCAGGAGGCTGAGGCAGGGTGTTTACTGCGAGTTCAAAGCCAGCCTGCACTACATAGTGAGTTCAAAGCCAGCCTGCACTACATAGCAAGACCCCGTCTCAAAACAAAACAACAACAAAAATGCCATAACATATTAGGGCTCTTTTGGGACAAATGATATATTTTATAGCTTCATGATAAAATATTTCTCACTCAGAACTAATCTATTCTCCATAGGTTTGCAATAGTTTGCACTTAAGGTTATGAAACTTACCACAGTCTGCACTATATCACTGACAGACCTGGTATCTCTTGGGAGACGACAGCATGCCAGGAATCTTCTTATATTGTACATCCAGGACACTTAACTTATTTGTGGTTTACAGAGAAAGTAAATCAGCTGCAAGATATCAATGAAGCTCTTAATTAAATAATTCAGTGCCAGGATCTGAACTCTGTTTGTGCATGGTTCTCCCTGCACATGGGAATCTAGAGGGAGACAACACATTCTTTCTCTTCTGAAAGGGCTTGCAGTGGTGAGCACATGTTCCCTGTAGTCCGAGGAAATTGTCAGCAGTGAACATAGAACAAGAAGGCCCTTCCCTTTGCAAGATGAAGACACAAATTTGCAAGCTTTATTTGAGTTGAAATACAACACTGAACTTCAGATTATGGTCAGCTCATGTTGTGGGCAAATCCTCGAAAGTTCATAAGAAGAATAATTAATTATTCAGAACTTACATCATGACAGACTTGCCTTGTAGGTAAGAAGTCCAGGCATTTCTGTATCCTGTTTGTCTGGATGAGTTCTGAAGTGTCTCAGATTCTGTACTTTCACATGTGGTCCTAACACCAATGACATGCCTCAAATTTCCACTAGTGGAGTTAATTGCTTGTGTAAAATTACTCATCTGCTCCACTTTGTAGTAGCAAGCATTAAAGGATCAATATACAATAAAGAAGATTGAGGGAATCCTCCTCGCAGATATGGAGGGAGTGGGGTGAAAGGGTGAGACACCCAAGGGCCAGGCAACCTTGCCATGCTGTCCAGGGCCAGCTGTGAATTAGAAGCACATTTAATCGGCCTGCATGATGTAAGTAGGTGGAATCTAAGTCAGCATGACTAACATGAGCGGCGTTCTCTGCCTCTTTCTGTGTGATGCTGTCAGAGTGCAAGCCTTGGCAACTCCGAAGCCCAAGGACCTGTGGGCTGGGAGCTGGTTGGAATGCAAAGCTGTGCTAGTTCATAGAGACGGGACGTGGATGTTTCAGTACTCAGCAAGATTGTGTAGCAGCTGCTGTCCCAGTGAATGTTTTAGGCCAGGAAATGTTATGAATGTTGTAGGAGAGAAAAGGGGAAAGATGAAATATCTGCTGACACTGAGAGTGATTCAGTCTAACTGGAGTGGCAGAGAGAGAGGAAAAAATATAATGAATGAATACGAGAAGTGAAAAATATTTGAACAGTGCTTTATAACTTATAAATTCCTAGGACCTGGGTGATAGCTCAGCGGTTTAAGAACCTGCCTGGTAAATACGAAGTCCTGAGTTTGATCCCCAGTACCCCCCACACACATGCGAAATAAATAAATAAATAAATATGTTATAAATTCATTTTCTTTCTTTCTTTCTTTCTTTCTTTCTTTCTTTCTTTCTTTCTTTCTTCTTTCTTTCTTTGTATTTAGTACAGGGTCTACAGAATCTCACTACACAGATCAGACTCATAGTGATCCTTCTGTTTTCAGCCTCCCAAGCTCTGGGATTGCAGGCGTGCACCACCACACCCAGTCTCAGTCACTGCTGCCTCAGCATGCCCAGGGGATGGGGCTGGCATGGCAGACAAGGGATCGAACCCTGGTCCTTGTGGCTGCCTAAGCAGGTGCTTTAATCTGCTGAGCTATATGGCTGGCCCTCCTTTTATACATTTTTTTCATTAAAACTTGAGAAGAGGTTTAGGAGAAAAGATCTTGGCAGGGCAGAAATCTAGGCCCAGAAATGTTAAATTGTTCTTAACACAAACAGCTAGAAAGCGATAGCGGGAGGGCACCCCGCCCTCCCGGGCGCCTGTCTTGTGTCTCCTGTGGGTGTGCTCTGTGCTGAACGGGAATGCGGAGTAGAGAATGCTGCGTCATCCAGGAGCTAGACATGTGCAGGGGCCCAGGAAGAAGGTGGTCAGGGATGGCTTCCTGAACGAAGGTGAGCCTGGAGAGGCCCTCTGAGGGAAGGCGGCATGCATGGGGGTGGCACTTGAATCTGACCTTCATCACTGTCACTCTTCAGCCATGTGACCTTGACAGGTTAATTAACTTCCAACCTTTTGCAGCTCAGATGTCTCCCTGGCAAAATGTGGATGACTGGTGGAAGCACAAATGGGCTAAGATTTAGAAAGCATTAAAACAGTCCCTGGCAATCATCCACTCCTGGTAAATTACGGCATCATTGTTAATGTTGAAGGGGAAAGTCAACTCTAGCAGGGAAGTGCTTATTTATCCGCCCACTCGGTAGTTTAGTATTTATTGCAAGGCCCCATGAAGCCAAGAGAGGCACTGTCCATGTCACTTAAGTAACTGGCTTCACCTTGGCCCCATGGACAAATCACCGAGCAATGCCGAGATGGAGCTGCGCATTCTGAACCCAGCGATCAATCTCAGCACTGGTAAGAGCGGGTCACACAGCCGGTGCTGCCTGCTGAGGTGGTCCTCCAGCCGCCCCGCTCCTGGGGAGTGCTCTGGTCAAAACCGTTTCACTGGATTTAACAAAGCTTTATAAGTAATGCCCAGCCCACAATCCAGGCAGGAAACAGAGAATAGAGAGCAGAAAGTGACACCGTAAGGAAGCAATCGGCCAAATGAGGGACTTGGAGCTTTGTTCAAGACAATTAATATCATTAAGGTTTAAAAATTATCTTTCACTTGTGTGAGAAAAATTGCAATAAAGCATCTGCTGTGTTACATTTTTCAGGAGTCTAAATTGATGAGTTTAAAATTGAGCAATCCAGAATTTAAGCTGTAGAATTGGAGCTATTTTGGAATTTAGCTTATGCCGCCCTTTCCTCGCGACCCCAGAGAATCCTCACTGGGTGTCTTGGTTCTTTTGGGAACAACATCTTATCAGAAGCACATTTTATTTGAGACTCTGCCTTGCCTGTAGAGAACAGCTTATCTCAGAGGAGGAGGCAGAGGAAGGCACATGCAACGAGAGAAGAACCAGAAGGTGATAGAAGGGTCAAAATATGTAAGTGCAGATGTGAGGAGACAAAAATAAATTAGTAAAAATAACAGGAATGTTGAAAATTGGACAGGAACAAGGGGGAAATAGAAGGGAAAAGGTGATGGAAAATTAAGATTAAAACAAAGAACTTCAATGTCTTTGCATCTACTGTTTGCAAGAGAAGCCGAGTTTGCAAGACAGGAGCACTAACATGGGCCGATGCAGAGAGCAGATCACCAGCAGAGGCAGGTGCAGCTCTAGGGCTTCACTTATTTAGCATCCATAATAATGTCTCAGCTACTTTGTCCTTGGTGCTGGGTCAAAATACCTGACACCCAGAATTAAGGAAGAAAAGGATGATTTAACTCACAGTTAGTAGAGGTTTCAGTCCATACTTGGCTGACTCCAAGGCAGAAGGCAGCAGGTCATGGTGGCAGAAGACAGCACAGAGCAAAGGGAGGAGCCCGGCTGTGGCAGCCGGCAAGCCCCCTCCCTTCCTAATACTGCATGCAGATTTTCCACCTCAGGGTGGGGTGTAGCACTCACATCCGTAATCCCAGCACTGGATCATGAATTAATCATAAACTCTGGAAGACACCCCAGTGAATGCGTGAGGCTGGCGGGGGGGACAACTAGGCACAAACCATAACAAATAATGTCTTCGAAGCTGAGAATACAAAGCTGAGACATAGGTTGGTTAACAGCTTGCCCAAGATCCACACATCCAGCCGCGGGACATACAGGATTCAAACCCGGGTCAGCTGGAACCCTGCCTTTGCCACAGATCTCATGGGACAAGGCACTAGCCCATCACCAGGCCAAAGAGGGTACCTGGATTTCCATCCAGGTGTGTGTTGGATCCCTCTTCTCAGCTAGGCTGTTTGTCCTTCTGAGCCATCTGGTCCTATGCTACTCCACCTCAGGGGGGACAAGACAGATGGTGGCTGTAGAACCCAATCAAGTGGCTGAGCCAAGCCGAGTCTCTTCAGCAGCCCAAGGGGAGACACAGCTACCAGACACACAGGAGAATGGGATGCCTCTGTGAGGGATTCAGATAGCAGATTCCAAATTACTCTTTTATACAGTGATAAAACTAAAGGGGCAGAGAGACTTATTTGACTAGTGGCAAGTTGGTGATATGATTTGGAGGAAAGCTCATGTTTCCTGACTTGGAACATGAGGAGTTTTTCTCCTCAGAGCAGCAATACTCTAGTAAAATCCTAACCTCTACAATAAAAAGAGAACCAAACCACTCACAACTTTGTTTTCCTTTTCCTTTTCTTTTTAGCAGTTCTTGCATTTGAACCCAGGGTCTCTGTGCTGAGCTGCATCTCCAACCCTTTTTCACTTTGAGACAACATCTTGCTGAAGGGGAAAATTAAAATTTTAATTTATTTTATTTTATTTTTTAGGGAAGGGTCTACAGGGTGTTCAGGGTCTCACTACTAGATCGGACTCATAGCGATCCGCCTGTTTACAGCCTCCTAAGAGCTGGGATTACAGGCAAGCACCACCACGCCCGGTCTTGCCATCACATTCAGTCTAAAAATTAAAATTTTAAATAAAAGCTTCGCAGGATGCCTGCCAAGGCCAAGTGGACCAGCCCAGCAGGCCAGATAACAGAATGCTTCTCCCTTTGTGTAAACCCCCTGTCTTTGGTGCCTTGTAACTGGTGACCTTGCAATGTATTTGCACTATAATGGGCCCTTCTTCCTTGGTGTAGCTCATGCCTGTTTAAGTGAGACACGTACACTCCTTCAGCCACCCATGATCGCACCCATCCCCCAACCACATGTGACAAATCCGCCTCTGTATCTCCTGCTCACTTTCCCTTTAAAAGCCCAGAACTGCACCAGGAGAGATGGTTGCTTTTTCAGAGACATCCTAGTGAGAAGCCCATTGGTATTGCAAACTGGCTCCTTAACCTCCTCGGTGCTATTTTTCCCATGTTCTGTCTACCTTCTGCAGCACTGCCAAGTCTCTGGGTTGCTGAGGCTGCGCTCTCACTTGTGATCCTCCTGTCTTAGTGCCGGGAGTGCAGCATTATCCCACAGCTGGCTCCAGGGCCTCCACTTGCGGGTACACAGCCTCAAGAACTGAAGGCAGAGCAGTGAGCAGGTATTTGTACAGCTGTGTAAATAGCAAGCTTGTGCACAGCAGCCAGAAGATAGATGCAAATGCTGTGTCCATTAGTCAATAAATAAATAAACAGAACAGGGAAGTTTTCTTTCATGAAATGCAGCTCATTGCCAAAGGTTCATCTGACACATGCGACAACACAGACCAGCCCTGTGGCACCTTATGCTGAGTTACACAAGCTCATCACAAAAAGAATGTACTGTATGATTCCACTCGTAGGAGAAACCTGGGACAGCGTTGTGGAGACAGACACAGAGGGGTGGTCTCCAGTGACAGAGGAGGATCAGAGTTACGGACTAATGAGCACAGCAGGTCAGCTTTGCAAGACAGAAACCCTCTGTGGATGGTGGTGGCAATGGCGGGCCATGCGTACCTAATCCGGGCACTCAAGCAGACCTTCTAAAACACTTAACATGATCAGCGTCATCTTCTGCGTGTTTCATCACAATTAAAACAATAAAGATAGCCTAGGAACCATGACGTAAATGAAGTTAAAGTACTTTTGAAAAATAATGTATTTCAACAGTCACCCCAGGAAATGTAGCTTTGTCTCCAAAACCTTACCTTGACTTCGTTAGATTGTAATGCAACAACCAAGATTTTCTGTTGGTGAACTGTGGAGAGTGATTTGCCACGTCTAACGCACATCTGCTGCGGTTATCACCACCCTCCCATGAGAGCCATGAGGTTCCCTTCCACAATCATCTGCAGGCCCCTGCAGGTGCTTCCTCTCTAACTGGAAGCCGTGCAGGTCTCTCGCTAACTATGCTGGGGCATGCGAAGGCATACCAGAGGCATATAGCGTACACAATGCCTGTCTTCTGAGCTCCTATTTATACCTAATCCAATCTTCTAAATCCTTCCTGGAAATCCAGAAATACACCTGATTACTTGCTTCCAATGAACAGAGTCTCCACATGCCCCAAACCTCTGTGAGTGTTTTATCTTCCTGCATTTTGAGTTATGCATTGCCCCACTTGCCTCAGTAATCACGCTGCGAGCTCTTTAAGGGTAGAAACTGCCCTTTCATTTCTATGGTCCTAACTCTTAGAATAGTACAGCTTGTAAAAAATTTCCCAGCCAATTAATTCAGTTAATAAATGAAAGGAAAGAATTCCTGGACCGCTGTTGCGATGCGTCCCTTTGCATCTAGCACTCCCAGCCCTGCTCGTGCTCAGCCCGTCAGTGTCAGCTGAAATTGCCTGTGACATCTAATAAACCAAACGTCCTGCCCTGTGTTCACACAGTGCTGCCTTCAAATACATTAGACCACCATGAGAGACAGCCTGCCCTTCTGCAGGACGATGATTAAGTGCATAATTAAGAACGGACACAACTGGCTTGATGCAACAGTTTGCTGTGGCTTCTTTTCTGCAGTGGGCACGCTGAGGTGGATGCAGAGAGTGGACTGGGTTCCCGGGGCGGCATCTCCGCACTCCTTCCCTCTGGAGGGAGGGAGCCTGTGGTGCCCCACTTTCCCCACTTGGACAGAGCCACGAAGCTTCCGATTTGGAGCCTCTCTGCCCCATGCAGCCTTCGCTTTGTTCATGGGTCACTGGGTGTGAGGTTTGTAGATGCGCATGGTGACGCTGGAAGCCACACTGATGCCCACTTCTGGAAGGGCAAGGGAAGAAGGAATACAGGCTTGTGATTGTCCAGTGGGCCTGGTGTGCTGTGGCCTGTGGTTATCAGTGGTACTGGCAAAGCAGATGTTAGAAAATGCAATTGTACACAAATATGGTAAAGGAAGAACCATTGAGACATACATTTTGTTCTTGTTTTGCTAAGCATAAGTCCTTTATTCTCAGTCATATTCTTCTACAATTTCAAGGGTTTACCTTATAGGCAATATAAAAAGGGGAATGTTAAGTTTTACTCATGGAAGGCTCCAAGCTGGATGATGAAGATACAGAAGCATGGAGAACAAGGGGTGTGGTAAGGGAAACTGGTGGGAAGTAAAAGTAAAGCTGGAACCTTCCAGCAAAAGTCAGATCTTAATCCATAGGATTCTACCCATGTTGGGTTCATTCTTTTCAAAGTGGACTCTTCCCCCAACTCTCTCTCTCTCTCTCTCTCTCTCTCTCTCTCTCTCTCTCTCTCTC
>NW_004524618.1:4993545-5016774 GCF_000260255.1 Octodon degus
CCCCTCTCCTGTCTCCCATCTCCCTGATTCCCTCTCCCCTCTCCCCTCTCCCCCCTCTCTCTCTCTCTCTTGCTCTCTCTTGTACTCTCTCTCTGTCTCACTATTACTCTCTTATTCTCTGTCTCTGTTTCTTGCTCTCTGTATCTCTTTTTTTAATACAGCAAAATAATGGCCTACTGATGAATCCATTTGTCTCGTTACTTTTCTCATTGCTGGGACCAAATACCCAACCACAAAGGAAGAAAGGCTTGCTGAGTTCACAGTTCATAGAAGTCTCAGTCCACTACCGGCTGGCTCCAAGGCACAGAGGTGTGGCAGAGGGGTGTCACAGAAGAGAAGCAGTTTGTGGCAGGCAGAAGGTAGTGAAACCAGTAGCAGTGATGACAGCAGCCCTCTGCTTTTCGTCCCTTATGTCCTGTCCAGGTGACATGCCCTGAGGACAGGTAGCACTCACCTGCAGGGAGGGCTTCCAATTACGCATATCCAGACCAAACCAACAGTGGCCTGATTTAATAGCCCCGTGCCCTTGATCCCAGCATTCCACACTGTCGACCCGGGCACCTCGACAGTCTCCACCTATGACCACATGCGGCTTTGGGGTCGCCTAGAAACAGGACACGTCATGCTGTTTATATAACTAAATGAAGTCTATACAATATGGGAAGGATTTAGGTCTTAAGACTGACTTTTGTGTGTGTCTTTTGGAGACAGGCTCTCGATAAGCAGCTCAGGTTGGCCTTGAGCTCACTTTTAGCCCAGGCTGGGTTCGAAGTCACAGTGACGCTCCTGCCTCAGCCTCCTGAGTGCCAGGATTACAGGAGCACCTCGCCTCACCCAGCTCAAGACGGACTTCTACCTCCCAGTCTTGCAGCACCGCTCCCGACTCCCAGCAGTGCATCCATCTCTTGGCCTCGCTTTTTTCTGGGGCAACTGCTTAGCAACATCTCCCTTGCACAAATGCGTTGGTGAAAATTTTGGCCTGAGAGAGGCACATGACAAAGGCACCTCGAGATGACAGCTTTGGTAAAAGGAGGAGAGCCCCTGTCAGGGCACGGCCTCCAGAACCTTCTGGAAAGACAGCGTGGGCAGGGCTGCTGGAACCTTCCGGAAAGACAGCGTGGAAACTGGGCTTCCTCCGGCAGGTCAACCTTAGCAGGAGGGAGCTGAGGGGAGGAGATGATCCCCTTGCAAGGCTGGAGGGTGAACTTAGGGCACCATACCTAGGCAATTTATGGGGATGTTTGAGAACACTTTTTTTTTAATATAAGAAAACAACATTGTATCAACATTGAAGTTTTTCTTCTCATGTAGTCAAATGAAGAAAAATACCTCACTGTAGCTGAAGTAAAAGATTGCCAGGCCGCATGGTTATTCCTGCAATGTATGAGGCGAGAGGGTACATGCAATTAAACTGTCAATAGAGCTCGGCTTGCACTTGGCCTTTTGATACATCCCTGCTTGGGCAGCCCCTCGGCAGCATTGATTGGCTATCGTTAACCTTTATCTATCTCTTGTTTATGTTCCTCTATTAGGGCCAAACATCAATAGGAAGCTTTTAGAAGGACAGAAGGAAGCAACAATGAGACATTGGGAAAAGGTCAAAAATTTATGCAGTGGCAGCTCGCACGCTCCATCGGCTCTAGAAAGCGCCCTGCGGCAAGAGCAAGGTCAGCCTGGGGCCTGCCCATGGAAGAAGCAAAAGGGGCACAGAGCAAAGGCAGCTCCTCAGCCGGTGGCGGTGGCTGAGCTAGAGCAACACCCTGAAGCTGGGAGGGTCCACTGGCGGGCGGGGTGGTGTGCAGGCCGTGAAGGAGCTTAGCAGAGAAGGCAGGCAGCCAGGTGCAGGAGGAGGGCTTGGCACAGGGACTCCCACTTCCCTTCCCCTGTCCTACAAGGCTGGCAGATAGCGAGGCTGCAAAAGTTTAAGCAAGGACACAGAGAGGTCAAGGGCATTCTTGGGTATCACAGGTTTATTTGTTTGTTTGTTTTTTTTGAGACAGAGTCTTACTGTGCAGCTCAGGCTGGCCTTGAGATAACTTTTTAGCACAGGCTGGTCTCACAACGGTCCTGCCTCAGCCTCTCAAGTGCTGGGATCACAGGTGGTGTCACAGGTTTGCAGCATTGTATCTGCACCATAAACAAAGCAAACTCCTTCTCTTCTGTGAAGTCTGACACATGCCAGGCATCCCAGGCACCTAGCAGAGTGGATCCTTCTATCATATATTTAAAATTAAGGGGGTGGCCAAATAGCTCAGTGGATTATGGTGCCTGTTAGGCAGATGCAGCAGCTGGCATTCGATCCCCAGCCTGCTATCTGGCCCCACCCCTGGAGTGCACTGAGCCTGTGATTGAGATTGGGCTTGGTGGCACGCATCTGTAATCTCAGCTCTTGGGAGGCTGAATACAGGAGAATCACTTAGAGTCCGATCCACATAGTGAGACCCTGTAGACACTGTAGACCCTATATTAAAATACAAAAAAAGTGTACTTGAAAATGCTGAATTATCATTTCGTTGTTTGGGGTTTTTTCAAGGGAACAATATGATATTATTTTATAAGGAATCACTCAAGTATCATATACAAGAAGAGCAGGAAATCTGTCCACACACTAAACACTAAAGAATCCAGCTAAGGGCCTGGGTCCTAATATCCTGTGTGCATCCAGCTGAAAGCCTAGAACTCATAACAATGCCTCCCACAAGTTCACCTGGAGGCCTGGAGCCTATGACAAAGTCTCATGCAGGCCCACTTCATGGGTCTGTGCCGGAAAGGCCCAGAGGTCAGTGGTGGAAGCTAGGAAGTCTGTGCCAGTGGGATGAAGGATCTGTGCCAGCAGGCTGAGGGGTCTGCGCTGGAGCCAGGAAGCAGCACTCCAGGTAAGCACCAGAGCTGCCCCCAAAGTACCACAGCTGTCCTTAGTTAGCAACAGTGAGGTCCCGAGCTCCTCCGGCAGTGAGGAAAGCCGAGTTCCCAGCAGGAAAGCCAATGCGACAAGCTCCTCCACCGGGCTGAGTGGTGCACCATCTTCCCCTCTAGAGTCAGGAAGCGATGCTCAAGATGAGGACCAGAGCTCCTCCAAGGTCATCGGGAAAGCCAGCACGACAGGGTTCTCCAGCAGAGCAGCCCACGAGAACCAGAAGCTTCCAACAGCTCCAAAAGCTTCTCAAAAACAGCATTCCTAACAGCATTCCAACAACTTTTCCTGCTCTGCCTTGTGCACTGCTGGCAACAACCCTCAAGTGGGCCTCCTGCACTCAGCACCACGCTAGTTTCATAGTTGGCCATGGTTAGCTACCCACCACAGTGACAGACTCTTCATCAGTACAGTGTTGAACGCGCTTCCTTCCCTTCCTCATCAGCCCATACTCAGGTCAGCTGTGCTAAAGTCCCAACATACTGAGCGTGTGAGCTCTGGCCACATCTCAGCTGCAAGTGACAGTCTGTTAAACTCTCCAGGTCTGAGTTTCTGAGAACTAATATGAATATTGCTCTAATACTAGGACTTGGAAGCCACTCGCTGTGGTTCTAGTAAGCCTTGGACTCAAAACTCAGATCTGCCTCACCCTAAATGCCTTAGTTTTGCTTTGCTGAAGCACTTGCAAGTGTGAAGAAAGGGTACCTGTGCTTCCTGCTGGGTGGGATGCTTTTTAGCATCAGCTGCAAAGCTAACGGAACCCACCCTGTGAGGCTGGGGCTGTGGTCATGGCCAATGTTTTCCTTGGTTTTGAGCCCAGAGAAGAAGCTGTGGAAGGCCACCTAGAAAGCCTGGTGAGCAGATGGGTGGCGGCTCTGGGAGGCGGAAGCCCCAGGCCCCCGCAGGGAAGGCCTAGGAGCCCGCAGTCCTGTGCTGGGGCGGGGCAGTGCATTCCACTGCATGGCTCCTGGTGCACCCATTCCTCACCTTTTCTGCATAAACAGGAGAGAACATGATGAGTTAGAACTGGAAAACAGGCAAGCAATCATCAAAGAACCACTAAAAGGTACAGAGTCCAGCAGGTTGTGAGCTGGGATATCATTTTCTTCTCATGGGCCCAGGAGAAGTTCCTTTGTGTGAAAGCCTCCCAGACATCATTTTCCTCCTCTGTGCTATATTACACCCTAGCTTTTTATACTTGGATGAACCGAAAAGTGTATGAGGTGCAGTTTTTAGAGGCAGGAACAGACACAGTTAGATGAGTGGCCATAGAAAAATCACATTACTGACTACAAAATTAGAACAGAAGGAGAAGATTTAAAAATTCCTTTTCCCTCATTTAACACTGTTAGGAGAATGATGTGCCTTTGCTGAGGACTTTGGCTATAATGTCCATGACCAGATGGTGGACATGCCCAGGGAGCCTGTGTAGAGGGCTGGACCCCAGGACAAACACACAAGCCCATCGGGTAGCTGAGGGTAGTCTCCTTGCTTGTGCACTGTATGGGAGGATCCCATGGTCAATGACAGCCAGCAAAGCCTGGATTTCAACCGCTTCATCCAGTGTGTCCTACATCAGCTTCTACCTGTCAGAGCTTCAGGCCTGCTTGTGTATCTGCCACAACCATGGTTGCAGTGTCTTCCCTGGCTGTGGGTAGCCCATGGCCAAGCGAGGGCCAGGAGTAAAGACCCAGGAAAAGCACTCTCTCCAGTCCTCACTTATATGGGCCAAATTAGAACATGCCTCACATTTGCATATCTCGGGTTGTGTGACAGATTGGGAATGGGTTCCTTCTCAATCAAGGTGTTTTTGTACATAGTTAACTCTATACTTTAGTGCCTCAGAAACATGTGGTGGACACTGGTTGTGGTTGCAAGGTGCTATAGAAATATCTAACTTTTAAATGCTGCCTAAATGCTGAAAAGCCACTTTTATAAACCCTTCCTTCAGCTGGGGTACTGCCATTGATTAAAATGTGAGTATCGCTAAATGGGGAAATAGATTAAGCCGAGCTGCTCATTAGTGATTTAGTGTTCGCCTGGCCATGAGACTGCTTCTTTTCCTTCATCTCAATAGCTGGCTGCCATCAGCTTTCCACTGGGAGTGAGGAGGCATCGGATAACCATGGGAAAGGGAAAGAAAGAGGAACAAAAGTTAAGCCCTCTCAGAGAAGCAGAATGGGCAATCAATGGAGTGTCCTGGAGAAAGGTTACATGGAAGGACATTATTTTTCTTTAGTTTATACTGAATGCTAAAAACTTCACTGGTTCACCATGAGTCAATCTAGTCATGCCTCTGCCCATCCATCTGTCTTGCTAGTATTTTTTTTGTGTGTTTTAGGGAAGGATCTACAGCGTGTTCTGGGTCTCACTACTAGATTGGGCTCGTGATCCATCTGTTTACAGTCTTCAAAGAGCTGGGATTACAGGTCCACGCTACCACACCCAGTCTCAGTTGCCATCTCAGTGCACTCCAGAGGTGGGGCCAGCACTACAGGCCCAGTGATAGAACCCCCAGCCCCTGTGCCTGCTTGCAGGTGCTTTAATCTGCTGGGCTATTTGGCCAGCCCTTCTTGCCCATATTTTTAAGTTGTGATGGACCCTGAGACTTCAGTCCAAAAAGACCAAACTTAATGACTCCTTGAGGACCTTGGTCACCTGGTAGAGATCACAGGAAACAAGGATAAAAGCTGGAAGTGGCTATCAGTGAGGTAGAGGACACGTGGAGAGCAGGGTGGGTGCCTCAGTATATTGCCACGGGGACAGTCGCAGCAGTCTACTTCATTTCCACACTAATCTTGCACAGTAAACGTTTAGCTTAAATGTACAGAAGAGAAAACCAAGGCCCAGAGAACGCAGCATTCCATAATTGCAGGGTCAAGAGCAACCAGCCACCACGCTTTAACAGCCGAACCTCTTCCATTGCCAGTGAAATGTCTAAAGCAGTGCTGACGAACCTCTGAGAACTTTTAGGGATACAAGCAGCCCACTGAGGCTCCCTGCCATAGATTTGCCACCACTGGTCAAAAGGCTTATAACCCAAAAGATAGGAAGTCTGAATTGAAACAGTGGGTACCTTCCTTGCTCTGGCCAGTGTTCTGTGGCTGGGTGCAATGCTAGTACCCACCACTGAAAGGAGGAGAGGTTTGATTTGGCTCAGTGTTCTGGGCAGTTCAGGCCATGGATGGTCCAGTGGAGGGCAGAAACAGCATGGCAGGAAGATGTAGACAAGGGGGAGCTGCTCCCCTAATAGCACCCAGGAAGATGAGGAATGAGAAAGGGGCTGGAGTGGGGGATAAAACCCTCAGCAGCGCACCTCGTGCCAGCGGGACCCAGCTAACAACACATCATCTATCAACTCGTCAACCAATCAATCTACTGGTAAGCATAGTGCCTTTACGGTCTAATCAACTATCAAGTTCCACTCTGAACAATGGCACTCTTGGGGGCATTTCAGATATGAAGTACAGCAAACTTCTAAATGTGTGCTTGATTTCCTCGCTGTCTACTGTGGAGAGGAGAAAAATGGAAGGGAGCAGATACGTGTGGGTGAGGTTGGGGCCTGGAAGGCTGAGTCTGGAAGAGTTGACGGTGAAGTTATAGCCTTAACAACAGCCACCATGGAAAATAGGTACCAAGGGGATACCAAGGGGACTTAATATCAGGGGGATTTGGTGCACCATTCTTTAAAAAGAAGAGCAAAACTGTATTTATGGAATATCATGGATTCCCTAGTCACCCTTTTCTGGCAAGAGGCTTGATATTGTACTTCATTCACCAAGTTGATGGCCTGACTGCTGCGGCTATCCTGCTCTGCATCTTTCCAGCTAAAGAGGCCTTGGGAACTGCCCTTCTGAAGTGCTCCAGATGTGGTCAGTGCCATAGATCATCTCCACCCTTGGTCAGAAAACACTGGCTGAACAAAGGGTTAAATAAGGAGCTCCGGCCTCCTGCACCACCCTGGGATGGTCATGGGAGGCCCTATATTAACAAGGTTTTGCTGTTTGAGAGTTTTTTCCAGACATTTCAGAATTAGTGTTTCTTTCTTGGCTGTCAAGAATTAAGTCTCAAGTGGACAAAGACCACAGAATTGCTGTAAGAGGATTTGTGCATCTTAAGAGAAGTAAACTTGACCTCCCTCCCCTGAAAGTGTGGAGAAAGCCCCATCTTCGTAGGCAGTGCTGCCCTGATTGGAGTGAGGAAGCGGGACTGTTAAGTCAGTTCCTGCTGACAGTGACAGCTGACTGCTCTTCTGGTCTTTGTGTGACTTACTGCCTGGTATCAGCCATGAGTGTGCTTGTTCCCTCAAGCTAGCAGTTTGCCAAAGATGCAATTTTCTAAATCACAAATAAATAAATACAACATTTCCATCCAGGCGACTGAACAAGCAGAGTTCAAACTTGGGTGTAGTTTACAGGAGGTGACATCAGTGGCTGCAGGTTTGCAGAGCTCTGACCCACCCTCCTCATTACAGGTATGAATGCTGGTCAAGGCAGGGGTACTGGCCAATCTTTTTTGTCTCCCTTAGCCCTTCTGCTGGATTTTCTATGGTATGCTATTGCTCAACTTATTGTGATCATTTAAGGAGAGGGAACATGAGGTTTGTTTGGGTGTTCTATAAACCTGACAAAATCCCTTGCTCTTGTGCACACCTAATAGTTGTCATAAATCATGGCAGGTAAGTCTGACAGCTCAGAACCAATTAAAGGTCAAGGGTGATTGCTTCTGTGGAATTATAGGAAGGGAGCTATGCCACTCCTGGCTGCTGAAGTGTCTGCATGCTACCCTCAGCCTGGGAGTCTCATCAAAAGTAATGCAATGGAACCTACTGGGTGCAGTATCGAAGCCTGTGGTTACTGGTTAGTGTACAAATTCATGTGAAAATGGAAGAAATAATATCACTTCTCTTGATTTTTATAGCATCTATATGTTTATATAGTATTTGAAAACTAGGACAAAAGAAGGAGAATAAAAGTAAAACCTAAGTGGTCCATGGCCATTTTGGATGTTGTTTAAGAGCATATTGTTTCCGCATGAGATAGTAAAAGTATACAAAGATAGACTATTTGGTAAAAGAAAAAAAATTGGCTGTTACAAGGGTAAACCATGAATGAAAACTGCTTGACTCACATTTCTCTGGATCTAAGAGAAACATCTCACCAGAATATTTAATACTACATTCTTCTAATACACAATTAGAAAACAAGAAGTTTCCAAGGCTAAGGGTCTTGTTTACTTTCTCACTGCTGGTACGCTACATTCGAGGTACATCATTAAAGGAGACAGGGTTGATTTTTGACTCACCTCTTGGAGAGGTTTAAATGCACAGTTGGTGGGCTCCAAAGTAAGGTGAGATGAGCATCATAGTGCAGATGAGACTCAGACTATGGCAGGGCAAGTATAGGAGGAACAGTCCACGGTAGGGCAAGTAGGGGAGGAACGGTCCATGGCAGGTTGAGGGGAGGAGGAACAGTCCAATGCAGGGTGAGGGGAGGAGGAACAGTCCATGGCAGGGGAAGGGGAGGAGGAACAGTCCATAGCAGGGGAAGGGGAGGAGGAACAGTCCATGGCAGGGTGAGGGGAGGAGGAACAGTTCACTGCAGAGCTAGGAGAGGAGGAACAGTCCATGGCAGGGAAAGTGGGGGAGGAGCAGCCCATGGCAGGGTTAGGAGAGGAGGAACAGTCCATTGCAGGGTAAGTGTGAAGCAGCCCATGGCAGAGCAAGGGGAGGAGGAATAGTCCATGGCAAGGTGAGTGGGGGAGGAACAGTCCATGGCAAGGTGAGTGGGGGAGGAACAGTCCATGGCAAGGTGAGTGGGGGAGGAACAGTCCATGGCAGGGTGAGTGTGGGAGGAACAATCCATGGCAGGGCGAGTGGGGGAGGCACAGTCCTTGGCAGGTTAAGCGTGAAGCAGCGCATGGCAGGGCAAGGGTTTTATGGGAGTAGAAGGAGGGGTGTGCACCTTTCCAGGTCCCAACCACAGTGACCACCTCTTCTGACTGTGGTTTACCTCCCAATATCATGCCAGCTATAAATTCATCAGCAGACTAAGCCAGTATCACATTCCCATGATCCAGCCAGCTCCCAAATGACCCACTTATGAGTGCCTGAGGCTTTGGGGGGACATCTGCGTACTGCACAAGCTGTTACAGTGTGTGTGTTTTCAAAAATCGGATTAAAATAGTTGATTCCTACTCACTGAGTATTTTTAGTCCTATTATTCTGAGTATCTGTATAAACTCACACAGCATACCTGTTCAAACCTTACTCCTCAGTGAGGAGATGTGGTGACTGGTGGTGACTGGCAGAAATGAGCCAAATACTGAAGATCAAGGCCCTGGAAGTGTCTGAGAGACCACCATTGTGCCCACCATCACAACAAAAATAATGAGCTGGTGATCAGCAACAGCAGCCCTTTCAGTCTTCCATCTAGGCCTACAGGAAGTCCTGCCTTCATGTCTGGAAGATATGCAGCTGCAAAATTCATTCTGTCATCCCTTGATATTATTTAACTGTAGCAAATAGAGTTGGAAAGTATTTCTTTAGCAATAAGAATTTCTAACTCTTAACGAAGTGCATAGGGCGTTTGTAGGACATAGATACACCATTTCTATGGTAACTAAGGAAAATGTCCTACAAGTACTCTTTGATTAAGTATTTATTAGTTTTTGTTTTGCATAGTTTTCACCATTTTTTAATTGTTAGAGCAAGTTGACAAATGGGGTTATGTAAGATCTAGAAGGAGGAAGTCAAAACCATCCACAAACCTGTCCACTGGAAGATGGAAATGTGTTGACACCTTGCCCACTAAGCACCATCTGTGCTACTTGTCTCTGATTCATCACGCTGTCATTCGTGTTTCACTGGATATCTGCGCTCTAAACTTTCTCATTTATTTAAGCACATCATTTTATTGACATTCACTATAATTTTCTCAAAGCATCCTGCTATTGTTTGATGCTTCAATAATTGAATATTCACTCCTTGTAACAATGGCTAGATTGTACTTGACGGTATATACATCTTTAGTGTTATTTGTATTTTTGATGATAGTATTTACCTAGGAAAAGTTAATCAATTCAGGCCTGCCAGGTGCTGCTTCTTGGAGGCCCTACGTATCCCCTCTCCACTCTGCAGGAAGCTGGTTTGACTCCACACTCTCACCAACAGTATATTAGAAGCCTTGAGTAATCATATTCCCAAGGAATCTTTCCCTTTACAGATGTTGAAAAGGGTAGGATCATCGTACATGTTGAACGCAAGCCAAGAGAATCTTGTCTTGTTGTGCATTTATTTGCTGATTGCATACCATGTTTATTCACTGGTCTAATTCTAAACCCATATATAGGTTTCAGGATAAAATTAAATAACCATGAACATCAGATGGAAAGAGCTGCAAGTCCCCACACTTGGAGAGTATCCCAGCTGTCCTGATTTTGTGTGTGCTTGGGATTCTCTGTGGAACCCACACCTTAATTAATTCACTTATTCCACAAATGTTTACTGAGCACCTCCTACAATCACCCACTGATTCAGGCAGTAGTTGTAGGAATCTTACTGTAAGATAAGCAAGATTTTAAGGCAACAAAATAATACATAGGAAAATATGCTCTTGAAGGGCACCAAATCATAAGGTACCGAACAACCAATAAAATGTATGGTAAATGTCAGATCAGATAAGGCAGAGTGTCCTGAGGGCCTATAATAGGTTATAAAATCTGACACGCAAAGAACGAGCCATAATGCATTGCCAGAAAAGCAGATGGAAAAGCACCACAGGAAGAGGCGACAGCCTAGGCACAGACGTGGGGCAAGGAAGGCGCTGAGGCGCTTCCGGCTGGAAGAACAGCAGTCTGGTTAGAGCACCAAGAAAGAGGATGAGGAGACGCGGCTCCAGAGGCTCCCGGAGGCATGTGCAGCTCAGTGGTTTTGTCCACACTCTGAACACAAGCAGGCTCAGAAGTGTCTCAGTGAACAAAATGCCCACAGTCATGTTTTCAAAACACAAATCCTACCCCTTGGAGACTAAATTTGAAAAATGAAAAACGAGAAACCTAGAGACAAGTTAGCAGTTCATTGAAACACGAGATAGAGATGGTGGTGGACCCTGAGAAATGACAAAAAGATGGAGAGAAATGGGAAGCTTCACACGAGGGTGACAGCGGCAGCCAGGCCTGGCCACCTTGCTCTCTCACATGATGGCTGAGGGTCTTTCTCTTTGTTCCTTGTTCAGCGAGGGTGGACAGCTGCAGGCTACTGCTAATGCCGTGATACCCTGCTCCTTGTGAGAACCACAGTGTAACATCTCTCCTAGATGAGGAAGCCTAATCACTTACCCTTCAATATTAAGGCATACCAACTCAAACTATTTAAACTGGTGTTTAAAAACTAGTTTAGTGGGTGGTGGAAGATAAGCCCTAAAGCTTTAAAAGGTGGAAATATTTTGTCGTTCTCCTGTTAGAATGGAGACATTTTTATTTTTCAAAATAGAATAAAATGTAGCAAAAAATAACATTAGAAAGGACTCAGAATTTCACTGCACGCGACGGTAGGAATTCAGTAATGGTTGCTGTGTTGCATATTGTTGTCTTCAGACTTAAGCACTGACTAATCCTTTTGCAAAGAAAATGAAAGGAAAACTGGGAAATTTGACCTGCTGCTTTTAAAGCGTTGAACACATTTATTTCATGGAGCAATTCTCCCTGGAAAATGTCCCTGACACTGTGCTGTATGTGGGGTGTAATGGTGTCAACTTAAAAAATCTAAAAGCTTCCTTAAGTAACTCAGCGGTGCTGCATGGAGGACATGCCCTCACCACTCTAGGATGCTGTTCATCACGCCAGCTTAAAAACTCTAACAGTTCAGCTAAGTGGCTCAGCAAGGGGCCAGGGTTCTCCCTTCCTACTCTTCCTGCACTTGTGTAAGGAGATGGTGGGAGGGCTACAGCTGCCTTGAGCTATTGTCCCCCTGCTCTGGCTCCCTGCCTTGGAGCCAGCTGGGAATGCGCTGAAACCTCCACAAACGATTAGCTAAATAAAACTTTTGTTCCTTATTTTTGGGCGTTTAGTATTTTATCCCAGCAACAAGAAAAAAAAAAAAAAATAACTAAGATGTGGTGTCTACACAGCAGGCCCTCTGTGATCTCAGGTAACCGAACAGGAAGGAATCCATACCTGCACCTTCCACAGTCCGCATCCGCTGTAGGCCCAAGCGATAGGCAGGCCTTCCTGTGTGAGGTCTGCCCACTGCGCACGCTCTGTCCTGCAGCGGCCCTCTCCCACGCAGCCACCACGTTGGCCTTGTGGCTTGCATCCCATTGGCGCAGGCCTGGCATGGCCGCGCACAGGCTTACTCCTCAGGGAGTCCACTCTGCTGCCCCGCTCCGTCAGCACCTACTCCCACGCACCCGTCGCCCACAGCCACACGGGCACTGTGGTGTTTGTTGCTTCTTCACAGCCCTACACCTCAGATACCACTAACCCATTCTGCTGCTGAGTTAAGAAGCTAATATGGTGGTTCAACCACAGGATAGAAAGGAGCAGAATCTAACGCAGGGCTTCCAGCTGCAAATCCTCTCAGTGACCCAGGCGGGAGGCATCTGCTCATCCACGTTTCAAACTGTGGCTGATGTGGAAGGTGAAGGCTGGCTCGGGCCCTGCAGCCCGCGCCTTCTCAGATCCTTTCGGTGACTAGCCTGTGACAGCAGCAGTGCTCACGGGTGCCTCATGCTATCAGGAACCCTTTTTTGCATCTGCAAAGTGATGGAATTAACCGAAACTCTTACTGGGAGGCGTGAGGACGCAGTGAATGAAACCCTGCGGGGTACTGTCCCCTGAAGCTGTTACTCAATTAATTAATTGCAATAGAAAAAGCTATTGTTCTTAAAGCTATTTTGTAGCTTAAAAATCATATTAGACTGCTAATTAATGATGGCATAAATAATATGATTATTTATATGTCTATTAATTTCTCATCATTTGTTCTTACCACGAGGCAAGCCAGGAATTGCCTCAAGTCTACCTCTAAGTGAGACTTCTGCACGAGCGACCTGACCTGGCTGGGCTTCGGGGGAGCACCCTGGAAGACTCAGGCTGCAGCAGAGATAACGTCTACCACTTGTCAGGGCCGGCCAGACAGCTCAGCGGACTAAGGCTCCTGCTTAGCCGGAGCGCAATGGCTGGGTTTGTTCCTAGGCGTGCTGTGCCGCCCTGCCGCGGGGCGTGCTGAGACAGCGATTGAGGCTAGAGGTGCTGGCACGCACCTGTAATCCCAGCACTGGGAGCCTGAACACAGGAGGATCACTACGAGTCCAATCTACGTAGTGAGACCCTGTGGACCCTGTCCTAAAATACCAAAAAAAAAAAAAAAAAAAAAAAAAAGGAAAGAAAAGAAAGAAAGAAAAGTAAAAGAAGAGATAACACTTACCACTTGTTTACTTTTAGCCCAGGCAGAGGCAGCCAGAGCAGCCTCAGCATTATCAATATGGATTTTGAAATCACCCTCAGCTAATAGCCCAAATTAATAGCCTCAGGGTGACTCCAGAGCAATTGAGAAAGAAAATCCATAACTTCACTAAAGATGCCAGTGGCTGTTCAGGGAGAGAGGTCTATATTAATTAACAGCTGTGAGCACTGCAAGACAGCGTAAGCAGTTAAAGTTAGCAAATGTACAAGTTCATGAGTTGAGGTGCCAAAGGGAGAGCTGGCCCTGGAGAGGACCGTGGGTCATGTGCCACTCTCCACCAGTGGACACCTTGCTCACAGGGGCATCTTGGGACAGCCTCTCCTGGCACCAGCTACAAATGTCAGGAACACTGAGAAGCGTGTGTGCATAAGATGCAGGTGTGCGTGAGATGTGGGCGTGTGTGAGATGCACGTGTGCGTGAGATGCGTGAGATGCACATGTGTGTGAGATGCGGGGATGTGTGAGATGCACGTGTGCGTGAGATGCACGTGTGTGTGAGATGCACGTGTGTGTGAGATGCGTGAGATGCACATGTGTGTGAGATGCACGTGTGCGTGAGATGCGGGCGTGCGTGAGATGTGGGTCAGGCGTGCATCCAGCTCCATGGTCGTTTTCTTCTGCTGCCAAGGCACTCAGCTCTTGTGGTCTCCTTCCATTGGGTCCCTGTTGGACACTTTCTTAGCAAAGCAGGAGCCCCAAGAGAAAGGTTATTGCAACCATAAAGAGGCCCGAGGGGGTTAACGCAGCTGACACTGTTGTTCCACGGCCTCTCCCAGGTGCTCTGCACGTAGGGAGCCTGGAGTCCAGAAACACTTCAGACATCTGCAGGGAAAAAGCAAATCCACTTGGGAGACATCAGGCAGCGGAGCCCGCGGAGCTCAAGCGCTGGCCGAGTGCGGCTTGAGGTGAGGCGCTCCGGCTGAGGGCCCCTTCCCGACGGGCGCGGATTCTGGTACAGCGCTCACCTATTCTGTGCCTCTTGTGTCTGCAGTAAGCCCAACACCGCTTCCGTTGGAGACAGAATGCGAAGGCTCCGTAGCTGAATGTGCTTTGCATATCTTACACGCTATTCACATTTTAATTGTATATTATTTCTCTGTATATTTCCCACATGGTAATTTCTTGAAGTGGTGTGGCTTCAGATACTACGAATATACTGAAGTCTGCAAAGTTTTGTCCCTAGTCAGGCCCTCTTTCTGAGCCCTAAGCTATCTAGAAAATCTGTCTATTCAATGTCTCCTTTTCAGTCACTAATAGACATCTTCAATTCAAAGCATGCAGAAATGAGCTCCTGGAGCCCGGTTCGCGGGCTGTGGGCTGGTCGCCTCCTGCAGTGCAGCTGATGGCTCAGCCTCCAGACTCATTTGCCTGCTCCTTCCGAGCAGGCTGTCAGCACGTCCTGCTGGCGCCACCGTTAAGTGCATGCAGGCCTGACTTACGTTTGCTACCTGGCCTGAGCCATCGCAGCTCCTCAGGTGACTGTGACCATCGCCAGTTCAGGACGCCCTGCCGCCGCCTCTGCCCACTTCCGGGTCCCAGCACCACAGCCGGAGTGGCTGTGAACGGGTAGTTGTGAACACAAGTGGCTGTTGGAAGTCATACGATGGCTTCCCACATCACCCTGAGTGTACAACAAGGTCTGACTTTGAAGTACTGAGCCTCACCCCTCCTCCAATGGATCTCTGGCTCCATTCTGGCTCCTGTTGCCCTGCTTGCTCCACCCAGCCCCAGTGGCCTCCCTGCTGCTCCCAGCACAGGACAGGCAAGCGTCAGCCCAGGGGCTCTGCTCTTGCTGGGACGCTTCCAACAACTTTTTCGCTCAGCTGAGTGTGACACGCACTCCTTCGCCGCCTTCTAGAGCACTGTGCTTACACATACCAGAGAAACAGGCTGCCCTGATTCCCCATCTGAGCTCAACCCTGCCAGGCTCTCCTGCAGTCTTCTTTACCCTGTAGCCCTTAATCCTGGTACGTCGACAGTATTGGATTAAGAGACACGTAGCACACTAGCAAAGCGCACACCCAGAATTTTCTTGTGAAGAATACCTTAGCCTTGTGATTCCAATCAATGTTCTCCTTTAAATCTGATCTACAGATAGACAGATACAAACACAGAGTTATAAAATATAAGTAACATCTCAAAAATTGAAAGACATACAATTATGTATACAGACTTACCTATACATTGCATATTTGCATCTACCTGTCTGTCCATCATCCACTATTTCTACCTGGCTGCCTCAATAACACCTAAATAGAAATATCCTGAGCTACATTCTTTCTGGAAAGGGAGTTATGTGTTAGTTAAGAGCCTGGATTCTGAGACCTTAAAGGACTTGAGTGTCATCAGCCAACCATACGGAGCAGGTTCCATATCTGTGTAATTGAAATTAAATGACGACAGACTACAGACTTTGTGGAGCTTAGCCAACATGGAGTAGAAGCCCCTGCTTGAATGAAGAATAAAGTAAAAGTGTCATTAACAGTCCTAAAATAGAAACCTCTTCTGCATGTTTTTGTTTCTGCTTTGGGTGTGTGCGGTGCCCTGCTCCCTGACCAAGGAGCCGCTCTCACAGGCCCTGAAGTCCCGCCCGTGCAAGGGCAGGTGGCCGTGGCTCGCAAAAGTGGGCATCTTGTGAACATGTGAACGTTATTCCTCTGCCCAAATGTTTCTTGGTTGTCTTCCCTCTCGACCCCTAACGCCTTCTTGTGGCCTGTGAGCCTCTGATGCAGCCCACCCTTGACCGAGGTGCGCCGCCCCCCACTCTTGTCTCTAAGTAGCCTCTCTTCACTGTGACATCACTGTGGCCCTCAGCTATACAAAAGAAAGGGAGGCACTCCAGGCAGGGCGGAAGGCCTGTGAAGCTATATGAGTTTTTTGGCTGCAAAATAGCACTTCTCGCAGGTTCTCCTTAGCTTTTTGACTAGCTACAACCTTGCCTTTAGTACGTTTTGTGCTATGCCTTATTTTTCTCTATATAGCTTACAAAACAATTCTAAAACTAAAGTGCTACCCTGAGATAAGACACTGTCTGGCTAACTGAATGGGAAGTCTTGTGCAGAGGGCCTGTGCCTCTTGGCTCCCTAGGCGCGCTGTGGGCAGGTGCCACAGATGCCCAATAGATAGCCACTGGGTGACTTGTGCTCAGCACTCAGTGTGGTCTAGGAGAGGGCTGCATCTCCGCAGTTGAGGCCAGTGCTCGCTGAGGGGAGGCCTTTTGGATGGAAGGACCCTGGGTAGGCTTTATCAGAGGACCAGTCTTAGGCTGCTTCTGCTCTGGCTCTTGTTCTCAGCGTCTAATCATACCTCTTTCATGTAAAGTCACTCCTTCGAGCAGCTCCTCTGTAGCCAGTTTGCACTTGTCCCCCTGTTGCTCTTTGAAGAAGATTTATGTACAGTCAGCTCCCTAGTAGCTGTACCTTGACTTTTCCCCTGTCATTTGTCTGGTCTCTGAGGCTCCTTATTTATTCAATTTACCCTGTCTTTGCATTCCTATTTTCTGTCATTTTCCTATAAACTGGCTGATATTATTTAAAGGCATAAAAGAGACAGTGATACAGGTTGAGAAAAATCTTCCCAGAAGAAGATGGCCTTTTAAAGGGAGAAAGGAAAAAAAAATTGTTGGTTTGTTTACATAACAGTGTCACATACTCTCTGTTGCTACCCGTGAATTTCAGCTGTTTCCACCATCACAAGATGGGGGCCTGAAAGAGCCTACCAGCTGGCACAGTGGGCATCGGCAGCATTTGAGATGGCC
The DNA here is from genome assembly GCF_000260255.1 of Octodon degus. Taxonomy (NCBI): domain Eukaryota; kingdom Metazoa; phylum Chordata; class Mammalia; order Rodentia; family Octodontidae; genus Octodon; species Octodon degus. Next base: position 5,010,682 of record NW_004524618.1, read on the forward strand.
TACAATGCTTTTGTCATTGTCTGCAGTCTGATAAGATTGTGCCTTCCTTTCACCTTTCATTTTATCACTGTCTATCAAAAAGGATTGTATTAAATTAATCCATAAATGCAGATAGATGGTTTTATCCTGTGGCTATGAATGGTGCTTTAAAATAAAGAAGCAAAATGATAAACCACTGTAGTAATTTACCCTAATTACAGCAATGAAATATTACTTTGAATTAGGCATAGCAATAATACACGGCTCAGGAGCTTGCAACAAGAGCTGCTAAGTGGAAGGGAACAAAGGGAGAGGGGAAGTGATTTGAAGAGGTGAGGCTCTGGCTGCTGATCCAGGCAGTTGGGAGAAATAAACACAAGCAAGGGACTCTACCCTGGGAGGAGGTGTCCTCGTTCTCCCTGGAAAGCCTGCCAAGTTGGGGAGACTCGCCACAGTTTAATTAAAGTCTGCAGCTGGTGTGAAAGCGAAGGAGAAAAAGAAATTAGGGCAGCACGAAAACTAATGAAAGTCTAGGCTCTCATATTAAACTTTTCTTTCTATTATGAAAGAAATATGACCTGTCAGATGAGCCCCTATTCACCATGACAAAACCCTCAGGGGAAGATCATTCTGGACCGGGAAGAGAAATACCTGTAGTCAGGTCTTGTTCCGCTTGAGCGAAGCTGCCATATTCTGTGAAAACTTGCATTGGTTTTTCTAACCAATTGGCCAAAGAAGGCCACATGAAGGAGCAGCTTGGGAGTGACCGTGGGAAGGGCCACTGAAGCTTTCAGGTAAACACCCCAGAGGAGGGAACCAACCTCGGCCATCAGAACTGGGTCGTTTCAGCAGTGCCACCTGTATTAGTCAGAGCTCCTGAGAAGCAGAACCCAGAGAACGTAGTCTACCGTGAGGCTGCCACGTCCAAACCCACAGGGCAGGCCAAGCACACCCACAGGGCAGGCCAAACCCACTGGGCATTCCGGCAGGAGCTGCTGCCGTGACTTGACGGCTGGATTCCTTCCTCAGAACTCAGGGACACGGACTCCCGGGCTAGGCCCAGCCACGCCCTGGAGGGCAGCTGTTTCACTGGTTAGTGATGCACCACGCCAAACAATCCATTCTCTCATGCCACACCAAAACTGAGTCCGTGTGGACCAGAGACCTAGATAAGAGAAATGAAACAATGTCTAGGGAAAAATGGTGGTAAAATTCTTAAAGACATAGGCATAGGAAAGAACTGTACAGGATATAATACTGAGAATTTTAAAAAATACAATTGAATCAAATTTAAAAGCTTCTTCACAGTGAAGGAAACACCCAACAAAGTGAAGGGACGATTTAGAGAAAGAGGAAAAATTTTGCTATATACTACTTAGTCAGAAAACTAGTATCTAGAATACACGAAGAACCAAAAAAGAAGAAAGAAAAATATAGACCTCCCCACAAACCTCAGCAATTAAAACTAAGCAACTGAAGCAAATAGACGCTTCCTAAGAGAAGCGCCTGCAGGTGCAGAGGCGGAGGCCTACCACCCTCGCTCTCAGAAGGGCAAAGCAGAAGGGCTGCTGAGGGCTGGAAGGGAGACCTGTTAGCTGGGGCTATGCAGGGAGACCTGTTCTCAGTAAAACAAGGGAAAGAAAGAAAGAAAGAAAGAAAGAAAGAAAGAAAGAAAGAAAGAAAGAAGAAAGAAAGAAAGAAAGAAAGAAAGAAAGAAAGAAAGAAAGAAAGAAAGAAAGAGGAAGAAAGAAGGAAGGAGAAAAGGAATGGAGGGAGGGAGGGAAAGAAAGAGAGAGGAAGAGAGAGAGAGGGAGAGAGAGCAAACAGCAATGGCCAATATGCATGTGAAAAAAAAATTCAGCATCAGAGAAACACAAATCAAAAGTATGCAGAGTTTCCATCTTACTTCAGTAAGAATGACTACCATTAAGGACACACACACACACACACGCACACACACATACACACTTGCAAATTCAAATTTTAGAATAAAAGGAAACGTTCTACATAGTTTCTGAGAATATAAACTGATACAACCACAATAAAATCAGTTTGGATATTCCTCAAAAAATTAAAAACAGAAATTGCACTTGGCCTGGGCACGCTTACTGAAAGACTAGTCCTCATATTAGAGTGACATGCAGATACGTGCATATTTACAGCAACCTAATTTGCAAGAGCTACATTCTGGAGGCAGCCCACGTGCCCATCATGTGATCAGTGGCTACCAAAGACGTGGCATACATACACTACGGAATACTCCTCAGGTCTAAAGAAGAATGAATTTCAGTGATCTATAGCAGAATGATAGATTTTTGAGGTTGCAGTGTGAAGTAAAATAAATCAAGTACAAGAGGTTAAATATGAAATGGTTACTATAATAGGAGAAATCCAATGTGCAAATAAAGAGAAAAATTAAAAAGGGGTAGTAGGAAAGAGGAAAGTACACTCCGGAGGTGGAAGGGGGTTTGTGGGAGGATGGACGGAAGGGAAGGGAGGAAGGAGGGGTGGAAGTGATGGAGGTGCGAGGTGTATATGCGTGAATCCCCAGACATGACTGTGATTAATATGTATCGCAAGCACATATTAATTAAAATATCTAGTGATTCAAATGTTGACTAAAGGCAGAGCATATTCATCCTGGGCACTGCGGGGTGCACATCTCTAATCCCTACACTCCAGGAGGCTGAGACGGAGGACTGCAGGCTGGAGCACGGTTGGGCGAATAAGTGATACACTGTTTCAAAATTTAAAATTGGCAAAGGGCTGAGGATGGACCTAAGTATGAAGACCCTGGGCTCAGTTCTTAATCCTGCCCCCCTAGAAAATTTTATAGTAATATATAATATGATGTTTGACCAAATGATTGGGCACTATCACTTAGAGATGTTGGAACATAAACATTTGGCATCACATTACCTACTACTAAGAATACCACACAATCCAGTAGAAAAGTATAACAATGAGGTATAAAAAGTAAAGCCATATTAATATGCTGAGCTATGAAAGGCTCAAGTCAACAACTTCTGACATTGCCAGTCCTACAGATTACCCTCTACTATTATGGACTACTGGACTATATTGGATTATTTTGCTGAATTCGCACACCTACAATATTTAAATGGCAATGGAATCCCCATCTCTGAAAAAACTAAACAAAAAAAGGGGATTCAAAGGAAGGACCATTTTGTATCTGTATATACAAAATAGTTAGGATAGATATACAGCTACTTTCTCTTAATTCAATGAGGAGAAAGATTTGTACTAATAGTATTTGGACAGGATGTCATGTCTGCATCTTGTACTATGAATAACCACTACAAAGACAACAATATGCAATGTATTAATTATTGAAACTGTCCTATTAATTGGTTTTGAAACTGTCTCATTGATATCTGTTTCTCAATAAAATTAATTTAAAAAATAAAATTAAAAAAGAATATCACACAATTTATGTAACATCTTGTATTTGCCAGGCACAAATTACTCCTTTAATTTTCATAACAACCCCATTTGAAGGGATATATATCCTTTTGTAAGGATGAATAAACTGTGATATGGAAAGTTAAGTAACTTCTCTAATTCACAGATAATAAGATGGAGACCCGGGACTTTAACTCAGGAACCAACTCCAAAGTGGGAGTCCCTAAGGACTGCCTGATGATGAGCCCAGACAAATTCTCTGGGCCTTTTGCCCTTAATGAGGAGAGCTAAGGAGCAGGAAGTAATGCGAGGTGCGTGCCCCACGTACCTTCTCCTTGCTGAGACCCAGGGCCGACACCCACAAGTTCAAGGAGGAGACGCTTATCTGAGCTTCACAGGCTCTAGAGGTTTCACCTTGTAGGAAGCTGGCTGCAAGGCAGGGTGGCACCGCAGAGAGCATCACTGAGGGGAGACACTGCCTGGCGTGGCAGCAGGAAGCAAGAGCGGTCACGGGAGGAGGAAGAGAGAGAAAACCTTCTGGGCCCGCCCCACGACCCACTGCCTCGGACCACGCTTCACCCAGCATCGCATGCAACTATAAACACACTGGGGACTGTTACACGGTCACATGCAGTCGTCTCCTAGACCCCACCACGAGCACCCAAACCCCACTCTGAGGGACGGCTAGAAATACACCATGACATTGATTGGGGGAGGAGTAAGTTAGAAAGTGCTCATAGAGATCGTCGTGAGTTGCCTGAGGTAGAGTGGGTGTTGGATGAAGTGTAGCGCTCTTCCCCTGCCCTTAAAAGTGCTTGCACTGCATGGCCTTGTGTGTAGAAGCGCCTTCACTCCAGAAACCTTTGCTGAAGCTGAGGTTTTAGTGACATTAAGAATGATTCCTTTGGGAATTATTTTCTTAGTATTAGTTTCCCCAGAGAGTCACAAAATCCACTCGAGCTCATCCTCCTGCTCTTCCACGTGGTTCCTCAGGAGCAGACTCAACCCATGTCATGTAGCAAAGTGTCCAGGGCATTATGTGAATCAGTAAGTAGAATTATTTATTTATTTATTTATTTGGTGGAACCAGGGATTGAACTCAGGCCCTTGTGCTTCCAGGCAAGCACTTATTCTACTGAGCTATCTCCCCAGCTCCAGTGAGTAGATTTAGAAATAAATGATTTTTATTCTCAGTTGTCAGGTGAGAAACTGAGGCACAGAGTGATTAGATGGGCTGCTCCCAGTATGCACTGTAGTTTGAGGGCAAGGGTGGACGAATGTGGTCAGTTCTCCAGGATCCTGCTCCCTTTACGATTCTCTCTCTCCACCCAGGCGCACTGGGAAACATCGCATGAAATTGTTCTGTTGAGTGACAGCACACTCCTTGCCTGGCTCCCATGGGTGGAGACATCATTACGTTCTGAGAGCTGTCATCCCCAGTAACCTTCCTGTAGAGCGGACTTGCCCTGCTCAGGCAGACGAAGAGCTTTGGAGGTCTGCAATTAGGAGTTCCTGGATTCCTGCAAAACGTCCACATTTAAACGCATATAACCTCACTTTTAAAAAAGAAGAGAAGAAAATCCCCACACCTTTCTCTAACTTTTATTCCTCCCCCTCATTGACTTTCCCGGCAAGCTGGTGAGAAAGACTCCTGTAATTTAAGCCTAATGACAATTAAAGTGCAAAGTCATTACCCACTGTTATTGAATTATCTTCTGTTTAATGGAGTAATTGAAGGAATGACATATTACTCCAGAATCATCCCCAGCCAGCCAGCTCTGCCTCCCTCTACCTCAGAGTTGTTCTTTAGGCTCTGGGGATCAGGCTTGGTCTAGATCAGTCCCAGGATGCAATTTATAGGACCAGCCCTGGCCTAACTGACACACTTAAGCAAAAATCCAAACCTCTGTCCATCTCACTTTCCTGACATGTAACAGGTGAGTCATATAATTTTTATCTTGATTTCTTCATTTATTAGTAAGGTTTTTTTTTTTTTTTTTTTTTTTTTTTTTTTTTTGGTATTTTAAGGAATGGTCCACAGGACGTTCAGGGTCTTACTACTAGATTGGACTCATGGTGATCCACCTGTTTACCGCCTCCCAAGAGCTGGGATTACAGGCGCACGCCACCATGCCAGCCTCAATTGCTGTCTCAGTGCACCTCTGGGGCGGGGTGGGGTCGGCACAGAAGGCCCTGGGATCGAACCCCCAGCCCCTGTGCCTGCTTGCAGGTGCTTTAATCCACTGAGGTATTTGGCCAGCTCTGTAAATTTGAAATTTGGACTCTTAGTACTAGTCAATAGATAAGCAAGTCGCAATCTTATAGCAGTTGCCTTTTGTACAGACACTCTGACATCTCTCAAAATGTCAAGTTGCAATCAGTCACCTGTAACTGCTTTGTGGTTCTTATAATTTTTGTCTTCATTCCCATTTTCACTGCCATGATCACATTTCAAAACCTAGGGTTTTGTCTTTATTACTGTTGGAGAAACCTTCTGTTTCCTCACTCTCTTAGACCAATCTTCAAAATGGCTCTCTGTTTCTTGAAGAAAATTCCAAGTCCTTTAGCTCTACACAATATGGATTTATGGGGCTGGAGAGATGGCTCAGTGGTCTAAAGCACCTACTTAAAACAAGCTCAGCAAAGCATCAGGGACCGCGGTTCAATCCCCCAGCACCACATGCCAGCCAG
>NW_004524618.1:5016883-5031822 GCF_000260255.1 Octodon degus
AAAATTAAAAAAAAACAATATGGATTTATGAAAACTGTCGAGCTATTTCCCCAGCCCCAAATCTTCTCTTCTCCTCCTCCTCTTCCTCCTCCTCCTCCTTCTTCTTCTTCTTCTTGTATTTTAGGGAAGGGTCTACAGGGTGTTCAGGGTCTCACTACTAGATTGGACTAATAGTGATTCTCCTATTTACAGCCTCCCAAGAGCTGGGATTACAAGCATGTGCCACCACACTCAGTCTCAGTTGCTGTCTCAGCACACCCTGGGGATAGGGTCAGCTTGGTAGGTCCAGGGATCAAACCCCTGGCCCCTGCACCCACTGAGCTTTTGGCCGGCCTTACAAATCCTCTCTTCTATAGAGTAAAATTGGATGGACTTGATCAATAATGCAAATGTTTGCATCATCAAAATCTAGACGTTCTCCCACATCAGCAGCCCTTGGAACTTGCTGACTTCTTTCCAGTGCCTGAGGCAGTGTGTGGGCCTTCTGTCAGCCTAGAGACGTCTGAGTCAGGTCTGCTCTTTGGCTGTTGTGTTCATCTTTGGTAGCAATGACTGTGTCTAGACGTCTTTGTGTAGAAATGAGCTCTCATTTGCCTTGTGCAAATACCTAACGATGCTACAGTGGGGTCAAGTAAAAAGTGCTTATTTACTTTACAAATAATTACATATCTGGGAGCAAAATGGGACAGTTTTGTAAAATCTTTTGCAATGTGTAAGAGTTTCTGTTGTGCTCCAATTTTGTCAACACTTTGTATTGTCTGTGTGTGTGTGTGTGTGTGTGTGTGTGTGTGTGTGTGTGTGTGTCTGGCTCAACCCACCCTGGGGCGGGCTTGTGCAGCATATGGTGCTGGGGATTGAACCATGGTCCCTAGGCTTGCCTAAGCTTCCCTAAGCAGGCTTTTTGAACTACTGAGCTATCTCGCCAGCCCAACATTTTGTATTTTCAGTCTCTTAATTCTTAGCCATTCCATGGGGCCTAAAGCACAATCTCATTTTATTTACACTTGATCTATATTTTCCAATGATTATGATATTGACATAATTTGCCCAAATTTACTCTAATTATTTGTCTTATAACTGAGTTTTAAGGTTTTTTTATTTTGCATGTCATTTTTCTTAATAGTTTATTTATTTACTTACTTTTGGTACCAGGAACAAAAACCAGGTTTCTTTGTGCTTGGCCGCAGGTACTGTGCTGCTGAGCTACATTCCTGGACCATCTTAATATTTTAAAAGTACTTTTACCCATTTTTAAATCTGGTCTGTGAGTTGCACTTTCAGTTTATTTTTTGATGTTAGGAACCATTTTTTCCTTCAGATTGCTATTTAAAGAGAAAAATTATTTCATTCATTCATTCATTCATTCATTCATTCATTCATTCATTCATTCATTTTTTGCAGAAATGGGTATTGAACTCAGGCCCTTGTGCTAGCCAGGCAAACACTTATTCTACTGAGCTATCTCCCCAGCCCCCAAAGAGGAAAATTTAATTGTAACAGTGTTCAGTTTATAATTCTTTTCTCTTTGCAGTTGTGATTTTTTTCTAAGACTTTCTTGTGAAGACCAAAGTCACACATAGTTTCTTCTATATTTTTTCTAGACATTGGATAATTATAGCTGTACTTAGCCTGTGTCTAAGTTTTTTTTTCCTCCAAAGATTTCCTTTCCAATTTCCACAGAACTTAGCAATGGCTCATTGATTTTCTTTTGCTTACAAATGTCCTCAGAGCTTTTTCTTGGCATTGTTTGAATCTTTAGGCCAACTTTTGGATCCACTACCATTCAATTACACTGAGACCTTTGACTTACCTGTCTTTTACCTTCTCTTAAAGATATTTTGCTGTTTTAATCACAAAGTTTAACACATTTTAAAAACATATCCCTGTATACTTTATGTTTTGCAGTGTTCTTTTTTTAAGTGACTTTCTCTTTGTTCATTGCTAGTCATTTGATATACAATTAATATTTTATACAACTTTTTATCCTTGACATTTCTTTGCTTATTTATTAGTTCTAGTATCTTTTTAATAAATTCATTGGCAATTTCTATGTGGATTATATTTATGTAAAGAGAGTTTTACTATTTCCTTTCAGAACTATATTTTTATTTCTTTTTCTTGCATTGTTAAGGGGAAGTTCATGTCCAGTGCAATGCTGAATGGAATGTTACAAGTTCTTGCTTTTGCTTTGCTTATGGTCCTAGGGAGAAACACTAACTATTACTTGTAATTTTACTCGTAGGCATTTTGGAAATCTCCTCTCTTAGGCATTACTTTCCATTCTTACTTTGCTGAAATATTTTATAGAATGCATGCATGAATATTGAACTTTTCAAAAGCCTTTCCTGCATCTATGGAAATATTCATAGGACTTCTCTGGTTTTATTTGTACAGAGTAATATGTTGTTTGATTTCAAATGTTGAAACAGTTTTAAATTTCTACAATAAGCCTTTCTTGGGTATGACAAATTACTCTATGTATTGCTAGATTCAAATTTCTAAAGGTATTTTAGAGAATTCAGATATATGGCCATGAGGGATATTGGCCTCTAGCTGTTTTATTTCACTTTGCCTTGTGATAGTTCCACCTAGTTTTGCTAATGGAGTAATGCTGGCCCTGTGTTTGTGTCTTGCAGCTTTTACTCCTTTTCAATTATGTGGAAGACTTTGATAACAAATGACATTGATCCTGCCTAAAAGTTTGTGTCCTCTCCCATGAAGCCATTGGGCTTAAAGTTTTCTTTGTGCATAAAAATCACAATAAACAAACTTTCTTTAATAAATATAATGCTTTATTATTTATTTCTTCTAAAATTTGCTTATTTTTACCTTTAAAGGAAGATAATTATTTTTTCTAAACTGTAGAATCATTCCCATAAAGATGACCACTTTAATTTCTTTAATTTGATGTAACATTTTTTTAACATATACTGCTTCATTTCTCTAGTAAATGTCTTGTCATGTTCATTTATGTTTTTGACCTCTCCCACTAGATCACGGCATCATATTTATCAGAAATTTAACTGTTGCAACTTTAAATTTTCTTTCTTTTTGTTTTTATTTATCACCGTACAGGGTCTATAGGGTCTTACTACACAGATTGGACTCATAATGATCCTCCTGTTTTCAGCCTCCTGAGCACTGGGATTACAGGCACACACCCCACGACCAGTCTCAGTCACCATCTCAGTGCACCCTGGGGACTGGGGACGGGACCGGTACGGCATGCTGGTGATTGTACTCCGACCTCTGCATCTGCCTAAGTAGGCACTTTTATCCACAAAGCTATCAGGCCAGCCCTACATTTCTCTTCTAATAGTTTCAGCTACTAAAATATCTGTGAATCTTATTACTTGAAAATTTCTTTATTTCTTGATAATGGACTATTTATTGGGGGGTGTACATATGTGTGTGCATGTGTTAACATTTTATTGAAGATCACATAGTGTTAGGTATTACTAAAACAACAACAACTTAAGGATCATTTTTATTTGCATTTCTAAATGAAACTATTTTTTCTTCTCTCATATTATTAGCATAGTGTTAGCATCGGTCCAATTAGCACCTGCACCATGCTAATTGTCAGAAATTTGGGTTTTGTTTTCCTGTAGCGGGCTTCAGAGCTCCGCAGGATTCTAACCCTTGCAATTGTGGATGGAGTCTCCTTGCAGCTGTGGATAGAATCTGTCTTTCATTTCCAGGAATTTTCTTTGGTGTTCCTACTTGACTCTCAGCATTGTTAGTCGCTGTGGGCCATTGCTAAGGCCACCGTAGCAAACACCAAGTATCCTCATACAGCAAAAAGCTCCTGCTAAAGGCACAGAGCTTTTTGCTTGTTGTTAGTTCTGCCTCTCTCTTAAGAAGGGTCTGTGTACCTAAGTCTCAGGAGTGGAATGCTTTTCACATTATTACCTCTTTCCTGCGGCTGAACTGCTCTAACTTCTCCTGTGTTGGTATAAAGCACAGCTGTAGCATCTGCCCTTTCCATCATACTAGAAGGGGGCGGGGCACTCGAGATTCTTCGCTTCCTCTCACAATGCCAGACCATGTCTGTGTCAGCAAGAGTCCCAGATGTGCATGAAGTTCTAGTCTCACTCTGCTCTGGCTGGTAATTTTTCTAGTATTTATACGGAATGTTGGGAGCTGAGTTTTTACCATTGTCCTAGTAGCAACTGATTTTGCTTGGACTGAGAATAGGAGAAATTCCTACCTTACCCCCATCAATAAATGGCTATGTCCTTTTATTCCTTTCAAAGAGAATAAAGTATAGTACAAAAATCATTAGAAATGATACGGAATATCATTAAACAAAAGAATAGGAATTCAACTATTGTTATTATATTGCCTAATGATGTTTTCAAATTAGTTGTTTAGATTGTTAGAGATAAGCATAAAAAGTTGGTAAAAAATTGTCAGAAATTTGAAAGGAGAAGAAAATAATGTAAACGTTGACTACTCCTTTCAATAGGACAGTAGAAATCAGCAGTACAGTTATTCCAGCTATCATATATATATATATATATATATATATATATATATATATCCATTTATTATCCTTTCCCTCATCCCAGTTGTACCCTCCCTTTGAACAAATTACTTGACTTTCAGAGTGTCTGCTGTAACTTTCAGATTTTATTTATTTTTTCAGGTTCTTGTACTAGCACAGTAATATGATGTTTAGACATGTGGGCCTGATGGATTTCCCTGAGTACGGTCTCTAGTTGCATCCATTTCCCTACAAAAGCCTTGAGTTTATCTTTTTGTAGCTAAGTAATACTCCATTGCATAAAAACACCACATCCTTTCTATCTGTAACTCAGTTGATGAGTACTCTGGTGACTTCCACAATTTAGCTAAGACAAATTTTGCTGCTATAAACACGGTGTACATATATCATGGTGGTATGTTGTTTTCTGTTCCATTGAAGAAACACCTAGGAGAACAGTTGGATTAAGTGGGACCTCCAAACCTAGCTTTTTGAGGCATCTCCACACTGATTTCCGTAGTGGTTGTACCAAGCTACACTTCTTCTAACATTAGAGAAATGTTGGTTTTTCCCAAATTCCTTCCAGCATTTGTTATTGGTTGACTTCCTGATGATGACATTCTTCCTGAGGTGAGGTGGAATCTCAGTGTTGTTTTAATTTGGATTTTTGAAATGACCAATGATGTTGAATATTTTTTCATATATTTATTTGACACTTGTATTTCTTCATTGGAAAATTGTATGTTCAACTGTGATGCACATTTTTGGATTGGGTCATTAAATTTTGGGAGTATGATTTGTTTAATTCTTTATATGTGCTACATAAAAATCCTTTGTCTAAGAAACAGCTGGATAAAACTTTTCCCCAATAGATGGGTTTTCTTTTTACTCAGTGGAAGATTTCTTTGGATGTGCAGAAACTTCTGAAAATGATGAAATCCAAGTTGTAGATTCTTTGAAGTATTTCCCATGCAGTTTAGTTTTTGTTCATGAAATTTCTACCTAACCCTATGTTTTCAAGACTTCTGCCTACTTTCTCCTCCAGAATATTTAGTTTCTGTTTTAGTAATTAACTTTTAAAAAATCCATTTTGACTTTAGGTAAGTACATGGTGATAGACATGGGTCTAATTTTAGCTTTTGGTATGTGGAAAGCCAGTTTTTCCAGCACCATTTGTTAAAGAGGCTGTCTTTCTTCCAGTTAACATGTTTAGCCCCTGTGTCAAAGATAAGGTGGCTGAGTGTGTTTGTAGTGGTGTCTGCATCTTCTAGCCCATTCTACTGGTCTTCAGGTCTGTTTTTGCCATTACTATGCTGATTTTATTACAGTAGCATTGTAGCATGATTTCAAGTAGGGATTATGTTGCTTCCTGCCTTTCCTTTGTTGCCCAGGATTGTTTTTGCTATTCTAGATCTCTTCTGGCTCTTGATGAATTATAGGTATATTTCCCTTAGACCTGTGAGATATGCTAATGGTATTTTAATTGGGATTGCATTGACTCTGTAAAACAATTTTGGGAGTATGGTCACTTTCTCAATATTGGTTCTTCCTGTCCAACATCTAGGAATTTATTTCTGTTTTCTGCAATCCAGTTTGTTTTAGATTACTGTAATTTTCACCACACAAGTCTTTCATTTTCTTTGTTAGTTTGATTCCTAAGTATTTTATTTTTTGGATGTGATTGTGAAAGGCATGGTTTCCCTACCTTCTTTTCAGTGTCTTTTGTTGCTTGTTTATAGAAATGCTATTTTTTTCTTAATAATATTATTGAGAAAAAATATCAATGAGATAGTTTCACAACTGATTACTGGCACATTTTCAAAAATTAATACATTGCATATTGTTATGTCTTAGTGGTTATTCATCGTACAAGATGCAGACATGATATCCTGCCTCAAACACTATTATAGCAAACCTCTCTAGTCATTGAATTAAGAGAATGGGGTTGTATATCTATCCTATTTTTAGTGTACAGATATGAAAGGGTAATTCATATCTATCCCACTTTTTTGGTTAATTTTGTCAGAGAAAGGCATTCCATTGTCATTTAAATATTGTAGGTGCTTGAACTCAGCAGAATCTCACAACATAGTCCAGCTATGGTTTTTGTTTGCTGACTATGTATCCTGCTACATTACTGCATTTGCTATTAAATCTACAAATCCTTCGAGAGTGTGTGTTGGGTCTTCTACATAGAATATCATGTCATCTGTGAATAACGGCAATTTTACTTCTTCCTTTCCCATCATTATTTCTTTTATTTTTACCTCTCGTCTAATTGCTTTGGCTGATGTTTCCAGAAATGTATGGAGTAGAAGCGGTGACAGTGAATGTCCTTGTCTTGTTCCTGATTTTAAAGTTTAGGTTTGCAGTTTTGTCCACTGAGTATGATGTTGGCTGTTGTTTTGCCATAGATGGCTTTCACCAGGTTGAGATAAGGACCATTTTTGCTGATTGTCTATAGTGTTTTTATTACAGATGAATGTTGGACTTTGTCAAATCTTTATTTTTGCATTGAGTGGGATGGTCATGTGATTTTTCTCTTTGGGTTTATTGATGTGCACTCTAACATTTATTTATTTGCTTATATTGAATGATCCCTGCATTCCTAGGATGAATCCCACTTGATTATCATGTAAAATCCTCTTGATAATTTGTTGCATTCTATTTGTTTGCATTTTATTGAGGATTTTTGCATCTATGTTCAAGAGAGAGATTGGCCTGTAGTTCTCTTTTTTGGTTGCGTCTTTATCTGCTTTTGATATCAGAATAATACTTTCCTCCCTGAATGAGTTTGTGAGAATTTCTTCCCTTTCAATTTCATTGAAGAGCTTGGAAGAGTTGACTTTAAATCTTCTATAATTTTTTTGTAGAATTCATATGTGAAACCATAAGAATCTGGTCTTTTCTTTAATGGTAGTATTTTGATTACATTTTCAATTTCATTGACTCACATTGGGTTAGTCAGACTTTTTACATCTTGATTCAGCTTTGGTAGATCTCATGTATCTAGAAGTCTGTACATTTCTTCTGTGTTTTCTATTATATTATAGTAAAGATTTTGGGAATAAGTATTCATGATCTTCTGGATTTCTATAGTCTGTAGTGATTTTAACTTTTTCATTCTTTCTTACATAAATTTGAATTTTTCTTTCCTTTTTTTGATAAGGTTGACCAGGGGTTTATTATTTTTATTTTTTTCTTTAAAGAATCAAGTCTTTGATTCATTCATTAGTTTATTGTTTTCATCATCTCCATTGCATTAATTTCTGCTCTTTTCTTTATAATTTCCTGCTTTTTTTGGACTTTGGCTTGACTTACTCTTGTTTTCTAGGGGCTTCAGATGCAGCCTAAGATTGTTTATTTGGGCTCATTATGTTTTCTGGATGTGAGAATTTACAGTTATAAAATTCCCTCTTAAAACAGTTTCATTGCATCCCACAGGTTCCATTAAGTTGCGTCTGCATTTTCATTCCATTGTAAATACTGCTTAAGTTTTTAATTTGATCTGTGATCTATTGATTGTTCAGGAGGGTGTTATTTAATTTCCATATACCTGTGGAGTTTTTGTAATTTCTTTTGTCAATAATTTCCAGTTTCATTGCATTATGGCCAAAAAATATGCATAAGGTCATGTAAATTTCTTTGCAGTTACTTAAAGGTATCTATGTGCTTGTATGGTTTTTTGGAGAATGTCCTATATGCATCTGAGAAGAATGTGTATTCTGACGTTGTTGATGAAATATTCTGCAAAAGACTACTAAATCTGTTTCTTCATAAGTTTGATTTAGTTCTGCCATTTCTGTGCTGATTTTTTGCTTAGTTGATCTCTCTTTGTGACAATGGAGTGTTAAAGTCCTCTCTTTCAATTGTGTCATTGCTTATTTGAGTTTTCATGACTGTTAAAATTTATCTTATATTGTTGTCTCTTTCTTTTGCAGTTTTCCCCTAACAAGCAAGTAGTGACCTTTCTTATATCTTTTGATCATTCTCAGTTTGAGGTTCACAGTGTCAGCAACAAGAATAGCTACTCCTGTTTTTTTCTGGGTTCTTGTCACATGAAGTATTGTTTTACATTCTTTGGCTGTCAGTCTTTGATTTTTCTTTTGAGTTAACTGTGTTTCTTCTTGTAGCTAACATATTATTGGATTTTGTTTCTTGATTGACAGTGCCACTCAATTTACATTAGTGATTATAACTGATACATGTTGGCTTAGCTTCTCATATTATTTTCCTGCTGTAGGTTCCCTATTTTCCACTTGTGTTTAATTCATTGCTCTGATTGGTGGTTCCTTTGTGCAATGTTCTTGAATTTGTGGTGGTTTCTTTGTGCAATGTTCTTGAATTTTTGCCTCTTTTTAGAATACCTGTCAGTACTCATTGTAGGGTTGGTTTGGTTGTCATGAATTTCTTCAGTTGTTATTTTTCATGGAAGTATCTTACCTTTCCCTTAAATTAGATAGGTAGTTTTGCAGGCGACATCAATCTGTGTTGAAAGTTTTTAATTTCAGTACCTCAAATACCATACTCCAAGCTCTTCTTGATTTGATGAGCTGTGTTGCAAAATCTGCCATGATTCGGATGGGTTTTCCATTGTGGGTGATATGTTTCTTGTCTCTAAGAGCTTTTAATATTCTGTTCTTTTGCTCAATTTCTGGGATCATGATTATTATGTCTCTAGGTATATGTTTATTTTGGTCATGGCTATCTGGAGTTCTATATGCTTCACTTGCTGTATGTCAGATTCTTTTATCATGCTTGGGAAATTTTCTGTTACTACTTCTATAAGCAGTATTTATGTGTCATTTGTGTTGATTGCAGCTGTTTCATTAATCCCTATTAGTCATATTATTGGTGGTCAGCAAGGCTCCTGTGACAGTATGGGCCATTGTTAGGCTCACCAGAGCTCTTGCTATTTGGGGTTTATTGTGGCTTCTGCCAAAGTGGGGTGAATTGCAGCTCAGCAAGTCTCCCAAGATGATGGGGGAAGGGCTGAATTTCTGCAAGGCTCCTGTGGTGGTGGGAGGGACAGGCTGCCACTCAGAATGCCTCCCCTGAGGGTAGGGGTGTAGGTTATAGCTCAGAAAGGTCTGCGGATGTTTTTGGGGTCTGTGGCAGGGCTCACCAAAGCCCCATAGGTGTTTGGGGCTCAGCCTGCCTTCTGCAATGGTAGGGTGATGGTGACCCCACTATTTCCTTACGTTAAAAAGAGACTTGAATTGAAAGCAGCTGCAGGGCTCCCTCTCTACCGCCAGAACTCCAAGCTTCTGCTTCCTGTCTGAGATGGCCAAAGGTAAGTCATGTTTAGTGTCTGCCCAGCCACAGCCTTAACGATTTTATACTTGTTTATATTCTGTTTCCATGCCAGGGCTTTCTGCTATGCCAAAATCTTATAAGGCCCTGCACAGTTAGCCCCTTAAGAGAGGTTCTTACTAGATTCCCAGACTTCCACAGTAGAGATCTGCAGAAAAGAGCTTGTGGGTGGAGGTTGCCTTTCTTTGAGAGTGACATTTCAGTACTATAGTGGACCTGTGACTTTATTACTGCAGCTGCAACAAAATACATAACATTAACTTCAAGCAGCAGACATTCATTACAGTTAAGAAGATCAAAAAGGTGGAATGAGTCATACTCCTTGTGGTTTGGGCCAAAATTGCTCCTCCAAAGGCCTGTATGTTCAGAGGGGCCTTGATGACATGATCAGGTCTTGGAGGTACGACTTCATTGGTGGATTAATCTAGTGATCTGCTCATTGTCGAATGAGCTCCAAAAAGCAAGAGCTTTGGTGAACCTAACAGCGGCCCATACTGTCAAGGAGCCTTGCTGACCACCAAGCGGGGCCAGGCTGGTTGACGAATCAGTGGGGTGCCACCCAGAAGGGTGTATTGTAGTCTCTAGGGCCTTCCTGCGTGCTCCTCTCATTCCTGCTGGTTGCCACATAGCCAGTCACTCTTCTTTGTTGTGCCTCTCCATCCCTGGAGACAGTCAACCAAGGACTCAAGCCTATGAGTCCATGAACCAAAACCACCCTTTCCTTCTTAACTTGTATATACCAGGTATTTGTTCTCACTGACAGAATGCTACTGCATCTCCCTGAAATCCAAGTGCTATCAAGGCCTCCCTTCTGGGGCTAGGGAGATGGCTCAGTAGAATGAGCACTTCCCTGGCAAGTGCAAGGGCTTGAGTTCAATCCCTGGTTCTGAAAAAAAGAAAAGCCTTGCTTGTGTAGGAGTCTCTCAGGAGGACTCTGGTACCTTACAGGGCCTAGACAGGGTCTCAGCTCCTTGCTTCAAGCTCCGCTGTCTGTCTTCCAGTCAAGGAGATCATGGCTTGGTATGCTGCCTCTGACCCTGACTCTTGCACCACCCTCTTTCAGTTACTGCACCTGTGCATAGAATCCAGATAACTGAGGACATGACCTCAGAAACCCGACTTTAACCAAAATGTTGCTTGCCTGATGTATTCACAGGTTCTGCAGAAGAGGAAATAGTCTCAGTCAGGGAAATAAAGACTATTATTCTTTCAGGTATCAACAGAATTTCAGTTATCTTTTTATTTGCTGTAGTGGCTGCCACATCTTGCTCTGCCAAAGTTGAGCAGGGCTTATCATCTTTTTTAAACCCAATCATCTGATGAGCTTAAAGGCCATGTTCACATACGTCTACTCCAATCCCCTTAGTTTTGCTATGTGGGTATTGCTTTCTACAGTACCCATACCCTAAAGAGAGGCAGAAATCTTACTCAAGTCTTTCCTATTAAAATATATTATAGTTTCAAGCCACTACATCATGAAATTTCCTTTTTATAGTGGACTTATCCTGAACAATACAATTCATCAGAAATGATTTTGTATACATGTAAGATAAATTCACAATGAATATTACTGACACAAACTGAAATGTCTTTCAGGGATGTTTCTCTGTTATTTTACACAGTTGTCTAATTACATCAATTTAACTTCCGAGACAGTTACAGGAAATTTGAATTTCCAAAATACAGGTTTGAATTACCTACATGTAGGTTCCTAATACTCAAAAAATATTCACTCTAACGTACACATAAACTCATTGTTTAGTTCCCAGGACCTGAAATTCTTTCAAAACTTTTGTCTTCTGGGGTTTATTTTAAATGTGTACCTACTATGCCCTTAGAATTTGTGATATTAATATATTTTAAGTCATCTTTGCTATTTTTGTCAAAAATCTTTTTAGTAAAGTTGGCAGGTTTCTGTAACAGGGCATTTCCAACTTGAGCTTGAGTTTCTCCCATGATTAATCTCCTTTTTTTTTTTTTTTTTTTTTTTTTTTTGCAGAACGGGAGATTGAACTCAGGCCCTTGCACTTGCCAGGCAAGCACTTATTCTATTGAGCCATCTCCCTGGCCCCAATCTTCTCCTTTTTGCTGTGCTATTAATCCTTGTTCTCTACTCACTTTTTAATTCTTAGATAACAGAAGTCCTGTCCTTCATCTTCAAACATCTATTCCATATTTGTCTTTTGCAGTACAATCCTGCTCCAAATGCAACTTTGAAGATGTAGTTTAATGACCTTCTATATTTATATTGACTAGTTATCTCTTTCTCATCTTCTAGTGGTCAAACTTCATCCTAAACAATTCCTATGTAGAAATAGTACCCTCAAGTTCCCAAGAATGTGATAGGACTCGGAGACAGTGTATTTAAAAAGGGTAAATAGGTTAAGATACAGTCACCCTTCATCCCATATGACCCTAATCCCTCATGGCTGGTGTTCTTATCAGGAACAGTGAGACCAGACGCTCTCAGAGACCCTCCCATGTGAAGAAGTCAGGGGATGAAGGCCATCTAGAAGCCGAGGAGAAAGACCTTGGAGCATACCAGCAAGATGCTCCTACTTACAGCTCAGACGTATGGCCTAAAGCATTGTGATAAAACTAAATTTCTCTTATTTGAGCTTCCCAGACCATGGCAAATCATTATGGAAGCCCTGGGAACCTAATTCATCATCCTTTAAAACTGTGTGCGAAAGCCCGTCTTCCTGCAAGCCCTCAGTGGCACCTCCGCATGTGTCAGGTGACTCCCTCTGCGTAATAAGTGCACATCTCTCCACATTTGTTACAATTGTGTTTCTCATCCCACAAACAGCCGCACTGCAAGCCACACTGCCTTTGTCTAAGATTAAACATCACCACTTCTGATGTGGATGTTAGATTTCTTCAAAGAGCCCTTCCACTCCACACACAGGAAACAGTAGTTGCATCTGCTGAAGTGATGAACAATCTGCCATCCCACACACTATGAAACCTTTGAACATCTGATCAAGCTTTCACTCACTGTTTTATTTGGGAGTAGGGGATTGGACTCTAGTGACATGAAACCTTAAATCAGCCATACACTCCTCAGCACTTCATTACTTGTCTTTGTGACATTTTTCTAATCTTTTGTTCCCTTGAATGTATGTTTCTCATTTCTTCTCCACTTTTGTTCCATAAATAACAACTCTACCATGCCTAATGTGTGCTTTCATCTGTGTTTTGTATCCTTTTGAAAAATGTATATGCTTTAAAATTTACATCAGATATTTTCTTATAAATTGCAAATATATTCTACCTTTTTTCCCCTTAGCATGCTTTTAAGCTTCATTCATATTGTTTCTTGTACATCTAAGCTACTCTTTCTAAATTGTGCATTCTACATTGTGTATGTTATGAACATGTGTGTGCACATGCGTGCATGTATGTATCTGGGAGTCTGCATGTCTGTGTGTGAGAATTTTTTCTCAGAACCCAGCACAAGGTGTAATATAAATTAAGATCCTTAGATGTTGAGCAAAATGCACCAGAGGCCTTATAGCCACACACTGGCACTGGGGCCATGCCTGCGACAATTTCTGCACCTGAAGTCTTCCTCACATGCCTCCCTTTCTCACCAGCCACACTGCTATTGTCTGAGATTAAACACCACTGCTTCTGATGTGGATGTTAAATTTTTTTCAAGGAGCCCTTCCTTTCCCACTGCTCAAAGCGTTCACCACAATGGAATGTTACTGAGCTTAGCACAAGTCCCCCGTCACTTCTGCCTGTCCCCGGAGTACCGCTGTGAGCCTGCATTCTCCTGTGACCAGTGCCTGTAAACTTGATCTTTGTGTCTGTCATAAATGACTGTTGAATATCCATTTCACTTCACACTTCCCCTCAACAATGTCTATCAGCTCGGCCCGTGCCCATGCTTCGATACACTGCTGGCTGCTCATTTGTTTTTCCTGATTCAACATCTCTTCCTGTCCTTTCTCTATTTGCCTGAGTGCCAGCCATTTTTATGAAATAAGCTCATGTAAAATCTCCGCGTGAGGCTGTCTCTGCTGCTGTGTGCTTCTCTCCACTGACCTCCAAGTTAAGGGGGCGGTAGCATGAGGTAGGAGAGTAACGCGGCACCGCAGAGATGAACGCATCTGGAGCCTCGCAGACCTGGGTTGGGAAGGCCTGTTAGTGCTTAGCATCAGCAAGTCCTTGGGAAACCCGTAACTCTTTCCGCTTATCTTCTATTATCTGTAAAATAGGAATATTAATTATAACTTTACACAGATTGCCATGATTGAATGAAGCGCTTTATATAAAGCACCTGTCGCATAATAGCACTCAGTACGTGGTGGCTGCTTGCATCATGAGCACAGCTTCTCTTACTCACTTGGCATCGGCCAAATGGCACATTGTGCTGCCCCTGAACGCGCTGGGGGCTTGTGTCGACCTCCTCGAGGAGTAGCTTTCAGGATGTATCACGTCTTACATTCATTTTGTACGCATCGAAGTTGCAAAAGCCTGGATGGTGTCCTTCCATATATTACAAAAACTTAAAAACTTTATCCTTTGGAAAAAAATCCTTTCAGTAGTATGTGTTATTCCTGTAAGTACGTATGATAACAGTACCATGCCACAACTAGAAAAGTGTTCTAGGTGGAAATCTCTTGACTAGTCCGGTGCATGCACTGAAGATCCCTTTAAAAAATACCCTAACTTTGAGGTCACAATTTTAAACTAAGAAGAGGCTTCAGGTTGTGTCTTGGGATGACAATAAATGTATGAGTTTCCTCACATAAACTCCTGAGCTTCAGGGTTTGGAGGGTTGCTTTCCAATCACCGCCACGTCTGCAAGCAGAGACATTTGTCCTGGAATTATGGATCTAGACACTTAACCTTAAAGCACATTCCTCTCTTCTCCTATTAGCAATGTTAAAAAAATAGTAATGTAATTGCAAAAATATAATGTATCAGTGTTCAGAGACCATCTAGAGAGGGTTATCTGTTCATAGTCGGGCAGCAGTTGGCCACAAAGCAGTAGACACTATTGTCTTCACTCAATGGGAAGACTTGGGGACATGATTTCAACCTAGTGACCCTGTCCCTCTACTTCAGGGAGGTGACTTCTCCCACATGAACTCAATTGTAGGGAGCTGCGTGTAGCCGCGCCCTAGGATGG